>NC_081522.1:35877619-35985119 GCF_030273125.1 Centropristis striata
TTTTATTAAAAAAAATAATAAAGGAAAACATAAAATTAGGATGTATGATGATCAAAAACAAACTAATTGAGGAAAACCTGGAATACTGAATGATGAAAATAATTTAATGCAAAGATATAGAACATAAAAACTCTGTCGGGTCACTTTAGACCCATGTTGTGCATCAAAGGGTTAAACAGTTCATTGAGCGTGTTTTTGGTTTTTATTGCGATAAATAGTAAAATTTTATTTCAGATTTTGAGATTTTTGTGTATTTTTGGGCTCAATGTATTAATAAAGTGGGTTAAAGTGAAAAATAATAGTCAGATCATGTTGAAGTTGTGCTGAGAAAATACCAAATACCAAACATGGATACACAGTTAAAAAAACAGTAAATATTATGTGGTATATAAAGGGCAAATATGCTCATTTTCAGTTTGAGCTTGTGACAAGGAAGGTGCTATTCCAGTTTGAATGTCGTTCGAGGTTCCCTGATCACCAGCACTTTAAAAGCTGCGTCTGCACTGTAAAGCTTCTGTTGTGCATGTGTGAAACTATTTAAATGTGAAGTCATGCTCAGTTGTCTCTGGGGATAAATGATGAACGGGGAAAATGTGTCCCTGGTTAAAACGGAACATAATGTTCTCTCCCACCATATGTTTTACTTCACTCATGAAAAAGGAAAATAATTTTGTCAAGACCTTGCTCAATAACAGTTAAGGTCATATATTTAAAAAAAGAAGTGGATTTTCTCTTTCGCTCTCCGCGCCTCAGAGTGCAAATAACCTTGTGAACTCGCCTTTTGCCAGCAAGTTAGTCAGTCGGTCACGGAGTCTGTCGTTCAGTCAATAATCCAGCAGTGTGAGTCATCCACCTCCTTCAGTCTGCCAAGTTACAACAGGCTCAAGGCCCACTGCTCTGACAGAACAATACCACAGGAAGGATGTTGGCTAAACCTGAATAGCATTATGTATCACCAATCCAGACTAATTAATACTCTAGTTCCTGTTTCTTTCAGACAAGGTGATAAATCAGGCTTAATGTTAAAGGCCACATTATTATCATTATGAAAGAGTGGAATTTAACTCCATCCAGTGCTCACACTTCAACTCAGATTTAGATTTTTCTGAGAGAGGAAACTTCTTGGAGTGCCCCCACATGTACACATGTAAATGGTGACTTTAATATTTTTCAACCTGGATCTTTAGTTTTCTCTAGAAGTGACTTCAAGATCTCTATGGTTGACTCCTTCTGGTTGGTTGCTCGATTAGTTGGTCAAAATGCTCTTGTCAGATCAAGTTGTTGTTGTACACTGTGAACGATATGCTAACCTCTTCTGTGACAAGAATTCACAATTCCTTCTACCACTACTAAATATAGGTATGGTGATTTGATTATAATTAGATTCATAATTATTAATTAGTGTTGGAAGAACTGTCAAGCTGCAATACTTACATATGTTCCGTGAAACGCGAGTCGCGATACGTAAATGGTAAATGGACCTGCACTTATATATCGCTTTTCTAGTCGCTTTGCGACCACTCAAAGCACTTTAAACTACAGACTGTGCTCATTCACCCATTCACACACACACATTCATACTGGTGGCAGAGGTTACCCTAAACCATGGGTCTCAAACTCGCGGCCCGCGGGCCAATTGCGGCCCTCGGGCCAATTGCGGCCCTCGTGATGATATTTTGTGGCCCCCACCTTGATATGAAAGTTTAATGTGAGTTTTATATAAATGGCACTTTACCGTGTTGTGTGTGGAAGGTCCCTTTAATTACTTTTTTTGGTTATTTTGTGTCTTTTATAAATAATTTTGTGTCTTTTTTAAATAATTTTGTGTCTTTTTTTATAATGTTATGTCTTTTTTGGTAATTCTGTTTCTTTTTTTGGTAATTTTGTGTCTTTTTTTGATAATTTTGTGTCTTCTTTGGTAATTTTGTGTCTTTTTTTGGTAATTTTGTTTCTTTTTTTGATAATTTTATGTCTTTTTAAAATTATTTTGTGTCTTCTTTGGTAATTCTGTGTCTTTTTTGGGTCATTTTGTATCTTTTTTTAAATAATTTTGTGCCTTTTTTGGTCATTTTGTGTTTTTTTTTAAATAATTTATTGATTTTTCAGTAATTTTGTGTCTTTTTTTGTTATTTAGTTTTTTTTTTGTCATTTTGTCTTTTTTCTGTCACTTTGATACTACCTCCAGCGGGCCCCACGTAATTTGAGTTTGAGACCCCTAAACAGTGCCACCTGCCACCATTGGGAATTAATTTACACACCGATGAACGCAGCATCGGGAGCAATTTGGGGTTCAGTATCTTACTCAAGGATACTTCAACATGTAGGCTGCCATGGTCAGGGATCGAACCACCAACTGTCCGATCACTGGACGAACGATCTACCAACTAAGCCACAGCCGCCCTACGTGTCGTAATGAGTGGTACTAACACACGACCTCTTCTGTCGTTTAGGTTGGAGAACTTGTTGGGTTGGACAGGTTGAGGACCCTGACAAGCAGGGCACAGAAATAAACACTAAACATGCAACACTCTTCATTATTCAAACATACACTGTGGCTGGTTCAGTTAATCCAAAAATCCATTGTATAAAAGTATAATTTCAGTCCTCCAAGGTTTTCTTTAGTTGTCTACAGCTGGCAGCTGCTAAACAAGCTGCAAGGAAAACTGCACATGTCAACATAATGTTCCATCCACTAAATGTGCCTCTTGTTGCCACAACAGTCTCAGTTGGTTGTTACAATTTCTGAAAATCTCACAAGGTCACTTGTTGTTCAAAGACAACGCTGGAAACTTGAGTTAAAGTGGGAGAAACAGTTTTTTCTTGTGGAGTACCGAAACGTGTACCTGTTATTTCAAGATTTTTTAATATCATGTCTTACTATTTAGATGATTTTGACAATGTGGGCGAGGTCTTTGTAGTCAGAGTCAGAGTAAACAGATGAAGAGCTCCTACAACAGAGGAGGATGAACTAACTGCTGCTTGGCTTCAGATATCAAGAGGTCGATGGTGTTAATGTTGGTGTTTTCACTCAATAATGGACCAGTTTCAAAATTTGATGTACCGGTACACAAAAACATTGAAAATTAAGATCCAGGTTGAAAAATAGAGAATTTACCCTTGAAGGCAGGGTTGGGCAATTAATTTTCCCAAGGGGTCACATGAGATACTGCGAAGGTTGCAGAGGGCTGGACCAAAACTGAACAAAATATTGCTCAGTTTTAATTTGAGCTGCTACTGGCAACAATGCATGTTATAATAAGACTATATTAATGTGGAAATATAGCAGTAAAAAATAGTAAAAACTCATTATCCTTCTTCTTTTCCATTCATTTTAAACACGACATACATTCAAACCACAAAAACAATACAGACCATGTATGTTACGCAATAAACCAGCAATTTATTCACTGTATGCAAAAAGCAATACGTGTTTTTCATCAGGTAACTCCGCGTTTTTTGCATTTCTGTTCAGGTGGGTGTGCATGCATGCACATATGTAAATCGCCTTCAAAATAAAAGCACTGCAGTTGTATTGATTTCTAATTTCTGAGTAACCTCAGGTGGGCCGGATGTGGCCCCTGGGCCGCCTAATGCCCAGGTCTGCTTTAACCCTTTATCAGGCGAAGAACTATATTTGGTAACTTCAGTGGATATCAAAATGGGGTCGAGAAAAAAGTTGCAAATTTAATAGATTAAAGTGGCAAATCTACAAGAAAAAAAGTCGCAGATTTAAGAGATTTAAAGTGGTGAATCTGCGAGAAAAGTTGCTTTTTTTCCCACTTCTTTCTCATAAATCTGTGACTTTTTTCCACACAGATTTGCTACTTTAAATCTCTTAAATCTGCAACTTTTTTTCTTGTAGATTTGCCACTTTAATCTAGTAAATTTGCAACTTTTTCTCAAAATATTTTTATTTTTTATTTTGGATAGCCGTTGAAGTTACCAAATACGGTTCTTCGCCTGATAAAGGGTTAAGCGGTTTCATGCTTCAACTGCAGTTTTACAGTGAAAGTAAGCACATTTTTATCTTCAGAGAAATATTACCTTAATAGCCCTCTGTCACTCTTTTTAAACTGACATTTCTAGTTATTTCAATCACGCTGGCCACCTAAGGACACATTTAATGGGGCATTACTTTGAGCACTTGTGTCCTCAATCCAGTGTTGATTTGGTTGAGTGTGGATTAGGTTTTTTCAAGGGTACAATGTATTTGAAGAGAAATAATTTCTCTGCAGATCTGAGTATAGCACTTAATGTCAAAGAAGACACCCGCACAAGCATTTAGAGAACACAATGCACTGAAAATCAATCAGCTGAGCACCAGTCGTTCTTTCTTTCTCGCTTTCATCTCCAGCTCTTAAACGGTCAAACACACTTGACGCCCACGCAGGCCGCCGCCACCGGCCGCCACTCCAACGGTTTGCCGGCGCGTCGCATGGCCGGCCCGAGAGTGGGAGGATGGACGGGAGACGAGAGTACCGGCGGAGCAGGTGTGACTGTTTCCAGCCAGACAGGGGACGGCGGGGGAGGAAGAGGAAGGCGAGAGGAAGAGGAGAGAGGGCGGACGCACACACTGGAAGTCCTCTCCGGTCATCCGTCCTGTCTGGACTCGACCCTGCACCACATTGTTCAGCAGCTGGATATTCTCACGCAGGTCAGTTGTTGGTAAAGGTCCAAACTGTCAGTTCAAAACCCTGACAGGGTGTAAAATCCTGAAAAAATACCATAAATACTAGAGATGGGGGCATAGTATTGCATCATTTTGCAAGGGAATATTATATTGATTCATGGCCGCCAAGTATCGATATTTAGGGCTCAGATTTTCGCAGATTTTTCTCTGTTTGTCTGTTATTTCCTCTATCAACATCAAATTGTCTTTCAAGAAGATTTTTTTACAAGTGATTGAGACCATAGTGTCCTGTCAATCAAAGGTAGCCCCGCCCCAAATCATACGATTCTTTATCTTCTATTTTCTTCTAAATGGGGCCATTATTGACACTATTAACATCAAATTGTCTTAAAGAAGATTATTTACTAGTGATTGAGACCATAGTGTTGTCCTAAAAAACATTTTTGTGGTAATAAATCAAGTGAGAAGTTTTCTAATTTTGTATTGAAATGAATGGACCAAAATGCTTCTTCAACCGCCGTCAGTGCCCCCTGCTGGAATTTTTGGTAGAATGCAGCTTAAGGCACTTCCTGGTTTTTGTTAAACTGTAAAACACTCTAGAAATCCTGTTTATTTTATCTAAAAAGGCAGGGTGGCATTTTATAATAAGAATCATGAGCTGATCAGCATCGGGGTCAAAATGCTGAAAAACCCCCCTAAACAACTAAAAAAAAAAGCCTCTTCTGTCTCACTTTTATTCTTCTGTTATTTTTCCATAATGGCCCCAGGATTGATTCAAGGCTCTGAATGTCAACTGTGCTCTTCAGATTCTCTACTTCTGTAATTATTCAATCACTGCTTTATAATTATTCTGTCCCCCCTCCTCCTCCTCCTCCTCCTCCTCCAACACAAAGACTGTTTCAGTGCTGGAGGAGCGTCTCACCCTGACTGAGGACAAGCTGAAGGAGTGTCTCCTCAACCAATCCCAGATTCTCAAGGATGTGCGATCGTCTGGAGAGAGACGAGGGACGGACAGCGAGGACACGGACGGATCACCTGTCCAATTCACTTGAGGACGACCTCGCCCTCGCTCACACTGACACACACACAGTTTATAGAGAGAGTTTACACAGCTGAACCCAAAGACTCTGCACACTGTGTGTGTGTGTCTGTGTCTGTGTCTGTGTGAGTGTGTTTGTGTGTGTGTGTGTGTGTTTGTGAGTGTGTGTCTGTGTGTCTGTGTCTGTGTGTCTGTTTGAGTGTCTGCGTCTGTGTGTCTGTGTGTTTGTGAGTGTGTGTGTGTGTGTGTGTCTGTGTGTGTGTGTTTGTGTGTGTGTGTGTTTGTGAGTGTGTGTCTGTGTGTCTGTGTCTGTGTGTCTGTGTGAGTGTCTGCGTCTGTGTGTCTGTGTGTTTGTGAGTGTGTGTGTGTGTGTGTGTGTGTCTGTGTGTGTGTGTGTGTGTGTGTGTGTGTGTGTGTGTGTGTGTGTTTGTGTGTGTCTGTGTCTGTGTGTTTCTGTCTCTGCTCATGTGAGTCTGTGTGTGATTCTAATTGTCCACCTTGGTGGTCTCTCTCAGGGGTCAGCGGGTTAATCAGGATTTGAACTTGTGTGTGTGTGTGTGTGTGTGTGTGTATGTGTGTGTGTGTGTGTAATTCCATCATATTTTCTCCGTGTCTGTCTTCACCTCTTAAGGATATCCAGCTGTACAGCCAAGCACAGTCTAGCTGGGACATTCCGTGTGTGTGTGTGTGTGTGTGTGTGTGTGTGTGTGTGTGTGTGTGAGTGTGAGTGTGTGTGTGTGTGTCTCGGTATGGAGGTTACATCCAATCTGGACAGCTGCAGCTTTGAAAACAGACGGTGCTTGTCTGCTGCATGACCTCCGTGTATGTGTGTGTGTGTGTGTGTGTGTTTGTGTGCATGCATGTGCGTGCATGTGCATGTGTGTGTGTTTGTGTGTGTGTTTACATGTGTGTGTATTTGTGTATTAGCACATGTTTTTTTAGCAGTTTGTTGGCTTCTGCAATTACATTTTTCATGCTAATTTGTTTGCATTTTTTTTGTAATTTTATCACATGCTTCATATTGCCTCAGCCGACATCATATGAATCTAATTTGTATGAATAAATTGTATATATTGCACTAAAGTCTGTATCTCTGTCCAGACAAAGACTGATTAAAACTGCTGGGACCTGGTTCACACTGCACGACTTTCAAAATCATCAGATCGATGTAGTTTTCATACATGACTTTGTCTTGTAACCGGACGTCTTGAACCAACAGAGGGGTCAAAGGCTGTAGATATGCGTTGACGTATAAAACCAGCTGTGTTGTGAACGGTATAGTTGCCTGTGTGCAACTTGTATTATTGGAGGTTTTCACCAGAGCTGTCAGAGGTATAGAAATGCCAGATTTGCAGGATGTAAACAACAACAACAGCAGCAACAACACTCCAGGAGGTTAATATATTCAATGGTAGAAGCTGACTTGGTCCTTGCTATATTGTTAATTCTGGGATCACAGCACAAAAAGTGACCACAGCGCCATTATACACAGCAAATTGAGAAGAGTTGAATTCTTGGTGTTGAACTTGAAAAAACACCAGTAGAGTTAATTATACTCTGGATAGAGTTAATCCATTATCATTAACTCTCAGTCGATAAATAGCTGTTGTCAAAACCGAGTGTAAAAAGGAAGTGTCACTAAATCAAACCTGTAAGTGTAAATGTTTAAATATTAACTCTGAACTTCTTACTCTAAACTCTGATCCTGTATTTCACACCTCAAGTGCTAACGTCGCCCCTAGAGCTACATCTCAACTTTTAACGGTTACAATGTTCGGTAAGTACATGAAGTAGTAACTGATAATATTGTATTTTAATATCAATATTACTCTTCGGGCACCCGGTCGTTTTGCAGTGGTGAGCCATGGTAACTTGACTCATCACGCTATAACTAACCACCGGAACACCTGCTTAATGTGTTTAATGAGCTAGCGGTTAGCTAGCGGTTAGCATGCATGCAAAAGTGAGTAACGGCAGTAAACTGTAAGTTTGGATTGACGTTTTGACTGTGTGAGACGAGTAATGCACTTTGTAACCGTATGTTTAAAACGTGATAAGATGATGCTGTGGTTCGGAGTTGCTAGCTAGCATGCTAAAGTCGTGCTAACGCTAGCAAGCCCTTCGTCCAAAGTAATTTCTACATTTTTTTTGGTTGCGAAAATAACACAACTCTTGGTGAAGTATAATATTTTTTTTGTCAGTAACAAACACACACTGTGAAATTGCGGTTTTCAACAGACTGCTCATGTTACCATGCCAAAACAGCACCATGTCTTTTTACTGGGTCACACCGAAATATTACTATTATTTTGAGAGGGAGTTATATTTCTAAGTGTCAAATGGGAAGATAGGCAGGCTAAATAGACTTCCAGATGAGATGAGTCAGGGTGGAAATCCAGAGTGAATTGTGTTACTGACCAGGTGTAGGCCTATCACACAATGGGGCGGAGCTCCCCTAAAAGGCATCCGATCGGAAACAGTGCAATGCCGCAACACGTCCTACATAAATAATGATATTTTAAAAATGACCTAAAAAATCTTCAAAAGCGAGGATGCACACCTTCGTGCCATGCGCAAGACACATACAAAATCTGAGGTCAGTCTGACTAATGGTCAGAGAGATACTGTATGCCCTACCATGGGTGGGCAATTCATTTTCCTGAAGGGGCCACATGACCAATACCACGAAGTTTGCGGTGGCCGGACCAAAACTCTGAACTAAATTCTGCTCAATATTAATTTAATCACTTTATAAAATACAATAAATTATCTAGTTTTGAGCTGCTACTGATAGGAATACATGTTTTAATAAGACTGTTAATGTGGAGTAAATCAAATATAGCAGTAAAAAGTAGTAAATACTCCAATCACTATATCACTTTTCCATTTATTTTAAACACAACTGTAAATGACCTTCAGCAAGGTTCCTATTGTTGTTTTTGTATTATATAGCTTGTTTTTCATGTTTGTAAATTTTCTAGGTGTTTTACAATGTTGTGATGGTTTTGTTTTGAAAAGGCACCGTCCAGTGTGAAACGGATGCTTTTATTTTGAAATGTAGTGACAGGAAATAACAGGTAATTTGAGTTTGAGACCCCTGACCTAATAAGTCTAACTTTTTACTTATAATTGACTTAGTGCCTCATATTTGACATGAAAAGCCAAAGGCAACCTACTATCTAAAGAGTGACATACTGAAGTACCTCTTGACCTGCAATTTTCCCTAAATGTTCAGATTTTTCATCCCCCCTCACTGTCAGTCTGTTGTTCAGCTGGCGGTGGTGGGTTTCCTTGCTTGTTATCTGGAGAAACTGGTTCATGTGATACGTGTCATTGTGCCTCTCCCTCCACCAGTGACCGAGATGTTTTGGCTTGCTCTCGCCCAGCGTGGAGACTTGAGCTGTTTATGTTTTCTCAGCGGCGGAGATGTGGTGAGCGATGCGGCCGGGTCAGGAGGAAGCCGTAAAAAAGCCACACAAAGAGGAGAGCTCTCCGCTGGCTGCTGTTTGCTCTCCACACCACATCCTCCACTTCCTCTCTGGCTTCACTGCTCCTCCTCCTCCTCCTCCTCCTCCTCCTCCATCTCTCCCAGTTACATAAAGTGGTGTCGGCCCGCGGGTCAATTGAACAACAAACTGACAGTGAGGGGTGATGAAAAATCTGAATATTTAGGGAAAATTGCAGGTCATGAGATACTTCAGCATGTCAATCTTTAGATAGTAGGTTGCCTTTGCCTTTCCATGTCAAATATGAGGCACTAAGTAAATTATTAGTAAAAAGTTAGACTTATTAGGTCAGGGGTCTCAAACTCACATTACCTGGGGGCCGCTGGAGGCAGTATCAAAATGACCAAAATTAGACACAAAATTACTTTAAAAAAAAAGACACAAAATGACAGAAAAAAAAACCTAAATTACTTAAAAAAGACACAAAATTATTAAAAAAAGATACAAAATGCCCCAAAAAAGAGACAAAATGACAAAAAAAGACACAAAATAATTTTAAAAAGATACAAAATGACGCAAAAAAGACACAAAATGACAGGAAAAAAATGAAATTACTTAAAAAAGAAACAAAATGAACAAAAAAAACCACAGAATTACCAAAAAAGACACAAAATTATTTTTAAAAGACACAAAATTACCCAAAAAAAGACACAGAATGACAAAAAAAGACACAAAATTATTAAAAGTCTTTTTTAATAATTTCAAAAATTACCACGCCGCAAGTTTGAGACCCCTGTATTAGATCATGAGTCTCAAACTCGTGGCACGCAGGCCAATTGCGGCCCTTGTGTTTTATATGAATGTCTCTTTACCGTGTTGTGTGTGGAAGGTCCCTTTATTGCTCCAGCTGGAGCTTTGTTCCACTTGTTTGTATGACGACGTTAACAAAAAGAAAGCCAGCTGCTACCGGACCATTTATTATCTGCCGTGTTGTTGTTACCAGAAGAAGTCGAAATGTTATGAAATGTAATTTTGTGTCCTTTTTTGGTAATTTTGTGTCTTTTTCTAATAATTTTGTGGGGGGGGTTTCTCCTAATTTTGCACATTTTTTTTGTCATTTTGTGTCTTTTTTTTGGGTCATTTTCTGTCTTTTTAAAGTAATTTTGTTTTTTTAAGTAATTTTGTGTCTTTTTTTTTGTAATTTTTTTACTTTTTTTTGTAATTTTGTGTCTTTTTTGGTCATTTTGATACTGCCTCCAGCGGCCCCTAGGTAATTTGAGTTTGAGACCCTGCAGCTTTTTTACAACCATGAACCGTACGCCCATTGATTTCTTCAATTTCTTGTTCATATTTAATGCCTGGTAGGGTAGGGTGGTCTAATATTTTTTTCCATGACTCTATGTGTCGTTTAATATAAAGGACACATATGCCACTGTACAGCAATGTCTCTTTGCAGAAATCATGACCCGGGAACTCAAAGTAATCCAAACACCTTGTTGTGAAAAGTTTCATGTAGGAACTATTTTCAAGTGAAGAGCCACATATTAGCAGTCATCTCTACAGCCAATACAGCTACCAAAACAATCCAGACTGATAAACAGCAGTACAGGTAGGAGGGGAAATATCTGAACCCTGTGCAATAGTGGTTCCTGAGTCTGTATGTGGACTGTTCTTGTAAGTGACTCAGTGAATGTAACTCAGCCAAAATGACCTCACTGTGCAGAAATGTCCCCCGAAGGCCTCAAACTCCAACTCTGGTGTTTTCTTACAAGTGGAAACACAAGAACACACAAACAAACTCTGTTGCAAAACCTTTTTGTGTACAAAAGAAGAGAGAGGCAAACATTTAACGACCAATTTCCACCTTCACTTCCACTTGGATCTCATTAAGTGCACACAGGCCTTGTTATACTGTGCACACAGCAGCATGGTGTAAATCTGTGTGTGTGTGTGTGTGTGTGTGTGTGTGTGTGTGTGTGTGTGTGTGTGTGTGTGTGTGTGTGTGTGTGTGTGTGTGTGTGTGTGTGTGTGTGTGTGTGTGTGTGTGTGTGTGTGTGTGTGTGTGTGTGTGTGTGTGTTTAGTGCGTTGTGAACATGATCCTATAACATGTTAATAGCTTCCTGGAGGAGGAGCTTCCTGTTGATATTGAGGAAGGAGCTCTAACAGCCACCGGGCGAGCTCGTGCTCCCACTTTACTGCTCAATGTGTGTTTGTTTTTATGTGTTTGTCTTTGAGTTTGTAGCCTGTAAAAGCAATATTCTGATATCTGAGACAAATTGTCGGACAAATATCGCCCTTTTATTTGATTTAAGTGATTATTTATATTAGGTTTTTTTTGTTTTTGTTTTTTTTGTCCGCTGCTGATTTGATAGATGTTCATATTTTAATATTTTATTTTATTTATTTTAATCTTAAATTTTAATTTAAAGAGTCAGGTCTTGCTTCTTTTTTTTCCTTTTGTCCGCTGCTGCTGATGTTATATTTAAATATTTATTTTAATTTATTTAAATTTTAATTTATTTAAAATTTTAATTTATTTAAATTTTAATTTAAAGGGCCAGGTCTCTCTTACCTCTGCCATTTAACCATACAGATTTATTTTTATTTTATTTTATTTTATTTTATTTTATTTTATTTTATTTTATTTTATTTTATTTTATTTGTTTGTTTTGTCTGCTGCTGCTGATGTCATATATTTATTTAAATTTATTTAAATTTTAATTTAAAGGGACAGGTCTCTCTTACCCCTTTGTCATCTAACCATACAGATTTATTTTATTTATTTATTTGTTTTGTCTGCTGCTGCTGATGTCATATTTTAATATTTAATTTAATCAAATTTAATTAAGTTTAATTTTTAATTGTATTTTAAAGAGTCATTTCTCTCTTCCTTCTATGTCATTAACCATGCAGATTATTTTTTTTAAATGTTATTGTTTTGTGTGCTGCCGAGGTGATAGATGCTCATAATTTAATTTAATTCAAGTTATTTAAATATTACATTTTAATTCAAAGAGTCAGGTCTCTCTTACCTCCATGTCATGTAACGATGCAGATTTGTTTAATTATTTTAATTTTTTTCCAGGTTTTTAGACATCAGCGTTCACCTCAACACAAAGGAAATGATTGCACATATGTTTCAATTGGAAGTGAAATTTTATTTAAAAAGTTTTTACCTAGACACAACTCCTTTCTGTCAAAGCAAATAAAACTGCCCAAACTAAAAAAACATACTGTTATTGGGTAAACCCTTAACTTTAACAGTTCAACAATGTTTAGGGTCATTTTAAAAGTCCTCCTGCAGTTTAAGAGGTCCTCCCTCCTTTTAAAGAGCTGGTCATTTTAGAAGAATTTGTCTGCATTTCAGTGGAAAATATCAGTGTCCTCCAGGGTTCTCGTTTCTGTTTCAGATGTTTTTCCACAGAAAATTCTAGTTCCTGTAACTAATATTTCTTTCTGCTTTCAGGAGCTAATAACCACCCACAACCTTTCTGCATATACGATCATTTAACTCTATGGAGTCTTGGGCAATTTTGTTCATCTTTTTTTGGTCATTTTGTGTCTTTTTTAGTCATTTTGTGTCTTTTTTAGTCATTTTGTGTCTTTTTTAGGTCATTTTGTGTCTTTTTTAGTGATTTTGTATCTTTTTTAGGTCATTTTGTGTCTTTTTTTTTTAGTCATTTTGTCTTCTGTGGGGTTTCTTGGTCATTTTGTCTTCTCATTTTGTGTCTTTTTTGTTCATTTTGTGTCTTTTTTTAGTCATTTTGTGTCTTTTTTTGGTCATTTTGTGTCTTTTTTAGTCCTTTAGTCCAACATAAAATGTGATTTTGAATCAATTCTTTACTTTCAAAACACTATCATGCTCAATAAAGAATTTGAAATGTTGCAAATGTGAACAAAGTTTGCAAATATAACATATAAGAGGGTTACATCCAGTTTTACTTGGTATATCATCATCAAACTGAAACTGGCCTCATGGAGTTTACAGCCAGAACTTTAGAGGTAAATTTACAGTAGGGCTCCACGCTGCTTTGTTTTCTAGTCTGGATGTGATGAAGAAGTCATGTTTTGGTGCTTTTGGAGACTCCAGAGGGTTTTCACCCCGCATGGTAAAGTTGTTGTCTCATAGCGGCACGAGACAGAAGAGAAAACATTATCTTGAACTCCCAGCAGACCCTTTTCTTCCTCCTCCTCCTCTTCTCTGCTGCTTCCTCGCTGTCTCTGAAAAAACAGGAGGATTATCTTTTCAGAAATTCCCCCTAAAGCCCCTTCAGGGGCGATAAACGGAGTCCGGGGACAAAGGAGGAGGGAGTGGAAAGAGAAAGTAGAAGAAGAGGAGAAGAAGAGCCAGCACCCACGCTGATTGAGTTACAGTGAGTGTCATTCAGGATGTGGCCGTAAAAATAATTGATAGTAGCTCATGTCATGTGCACACCTATTCACACACACACACACAAGGTGACACCTGTTCAAATAGGTGCAGAAGGCTCAGGTAAACAGTGAAACCTGCACTCCGTCCAACTAATGGCTCCTCTGTTTGTTTTTTATGTCTGTTTGACTTTTAATCAGCCGGAAAATGCCGCCTGTTTGCCAGAAGGGTTTAACAGCCTGCTTCCGTTTCCTCGCTCATAAAAGAACAGAAAACAGAAAGAAAAAGCTGTTTGTTTTTACATGATTGGCAGTTAAAGTTCCCACTGCTGATCTGGTTAAATAAAATCCTGTTTTACTGACAAGCATGCAGCGGATCTTGTGGTGCAACGTTTAAAAGTTTGTGCAGGATTTTAAGGATATCCAGGACTTACCTACTGTGCAAACAAACCTTTGTGCAGCATCCAAACACTTGCTGTTTATATGCACATGTTAAAACCTTATTTAATCCTTTGATGCACAACATGGTGTGCCGACTTAAGTTTTTATGTTCTATATCTTTGCAATAAATTAATTTCGTCATTCAGTATTGCAGGTTTTCCTCAATTAACTTGTTTTTGATCATCATACATCCAAATTTTTTGTTTTCATTTCTTACTTTTTGAATAAAAACCCTTTTTTTATCACTACGCTTCTAATGCACAAGGTCATTTTTGCCCCATGTTGTGCATTAGAAGGTGTTTATATGTTGTCACCAATTTAAAACCTGACAAAGAAGACACAAATATTAAAAATCCTATTTTGTTAAATTGGTGTTTTTTCCAATGGAAATTTTTATTTGGTGGCTCATAGTCTTAAATGTTAAAATATGTGATTTTCCAATGTAATCTGGTGGTTCTAACAACTCTTTTAAAGTTAAACCTTCAAAATAAGACAAACATAGTTACACATATACTCAAATTGTTAATTTAGTGTATCACTTTTTGTATCACTACGCTTCTAATGCACAAGGTCATTTTTGACCCATGTGTGTAAACTTGATGTAATAATACAAAAACTATTTTACTTCATAAAGTATGAAAGGAAAATGGATATTATGATCTGTTGCAATAAAAAAAAAAGATATTCAAACACACAGCCAGCCTGAAATATCATGGGAAATGAATATGGGTCATTTTTGACCCATGTTGTGCATCAGAATGTGTTTATATGTTGTGCATCATAGGATTAAAGGACTTTAGATTTATTGAAGAACTTCATGACTTTAGGAATAGCATCCTGGAAAATGTAGGAAGTCCTCAGCCCCTTTTCTTCTTTGATAACCTTAAAATTATGTTGAAACCCCTCATTTTTTACAGGTGACCTTGTTGGATCCGGGAACCACCAAATAAAGTTGAATTGTGTTGTAATAACTTGTGCAAACTGTTCAGAAACCGGGAACCTTACAAGTGCATGAACTTACTGAGTTATCTGGCGTTATGTCTTTGCTGTAGCTTTATGTTCTGGGAGTAAATCATGAAGGTATTTTAATGTTTCGGTCATTGTTTACAACAGCAACTTTTGGACATGTATGTTCTCTTGTTAGAACATTTTAAAACCTGCAGAAGTAATCTACCTTGTGACTTTCAGGCTCTACATGAGTCAGTTTGTATTCTGCATTTCCATCTTGATAACTGCAGTAACGGTGCACAGAATGAAGACAAATCGAGGACACACAACTAGAGGAAACATTTTTTTGGGGGGACACATTGTCCTCAGTATTTAACCTGCTGTGCAAACAATTGCCAACCTCTGTGTAGCATCCAAACACTTGCTGTTTATATGCACATGTTAAAACCTAATTTAAAGGACTTTAGATTTATTGAAGAACTTCATGACTTCAGGAATAGCATCCTGGAAAATGTAGGAACTCTGCAGTCATTTTTCTACTTTGATAACCTTAAAATGATGTTGTGACCCCTTTCTCTTTTAGAGGTGATTGTTGGATCCTGGAACCACTGATTTATAACATGCCTGCATGTTTTGTTCAAGTATTATAGTTGAATTGTAAGGTTCCTTGTTTCTGAACAGTTTGCACAAGTTATTCCAACACAAGTGCATGAACTGACGTGAGTTATCTGGCTTTTATTTTTTCCTGTAGCTTTAAGTTCTGACTAATTTTAATGTTTTGGTTATTGTTTACAACAGCAACTTTTGGACGTGCATGTTCTCTTGTTAGAGCATTTTAAAACCTGCAGAAGTAATCTACCTTGTGACTTTCAGTTTTCAGTTTGTATTCTGCATTTCCGTCCTGATAACTGCAGTAACGGTGCACATAGTGAAGACAAATCGAGGACACACAACTAGAGGAAACAGGGAGCCTGATGCAGCGGAGCATGCTGGGACATCTTTGCGGACTGGTCTCAGCTTAAACACTCGTGGCCTGTTTTTACAGGGCTTAGCGTGTTGAAAGCTCATCTCCGGTGAAAAGGGGGGAGCGGTAGATAAAAAAGAAGTGAGGGGAAAGAGAGAGCAAGCACAGGAAAAAAAGCTGACTTCCGCACGGGGAAGGTTTAAAGGGACCTCCGCTCCTGCCTCATCTGTTTGTTGTCATTTGATCCCTGAGTTGATTTTCTCTCTCTCTCTCTCTCTCTCTCTCTCTCTCTCCCTCTCTCTCTCTGTCTCTTTCTGCCTTCCTGTTCCTCTCTTTCACTCACAGGAAACAGGCGTGCATGAACACAAGGCCTCTGACAACAGGTTCACCCTTTTCCCTTCCTTTGTGGGTGAATAAAATGTTATTTGTTTCTCCTCAGACTTCCTGTATCCTGGACAAACAGCCAACTGAAACCTAAATAGTTTTACTTTCATGACATTTAATCAGCTAACGTTCATAACCGTCTTACCGTCCAATAAGCCACAAAAGGCGACAGATTGATTTTTTTTTTTTTTTTTACAAATCCTTGATCAGTTTCTAGGAAAAACTAATTAACTGTGTTAAGCACTGCATATCTTTTCCTCTGTGCATACCTTTGTTTAAGATATTTATATAACAAGTCCAGTGACCATGAGATGTTTTCTCTATACTGCTTACAGTCCACCCTGTCAAAAACAGTTAACCCTTAATAGGGCACTCATTGAAATACTTGCAAATTCCAAATTTCAACCCTAGAGAATATTGGAGGATATTACATACTGTCAGAATGTGTAAAAAAAAAAAAAAAACATACAGACCTGGGGGAGGGGGGTAATATTTTGAAAAATAAGTTTACAAGATTAAAGTGGCAAATCTACGAGAAAAAAGTAGCAGATTTTTGAGATTTAAAATGGTGAATCTGCAAGAAAAAAGTTGGTTTTTTCCCCCACTTTTTTCTCGTAAATCTGCGACTTTTTTCGCACAGATTTGCCACTTTAAATCTCTTAAATCTGCAACTTTTTTTTGTAGATTTGCCACTTTAATCTAGTAAATTTGCAACTTTTTTCTCAAAATATCACCATACTTGGCCCTAATATGCCGTCATAGTCAAGTTCTCCTCGTACAAGTCTTTGAAGAATAACAGGACTGTTTCTTTCCTATTTTTTTTCTAAATTTTTCATTTTTACATTGGAGGTCAAGGTCAATAAATGACCATAGTTTTTAAATAGATGTGTCAAAAAAAAATTCTTATGGAATATCTATTATATATTGTCATGTGTTCAAGTGGCACCTTGTGTTAATCCACATTTGTAGTGTTGAAAGGCTGATTGATCATTTTAACACCTGAGCATTATGTTAGCACAGCTGGAAACTGAGAAGCAGTAAAAGTATCCTTCCTCAGGCTGGTTGACTATCTAGAGGGAAAGTTGGAGATTTGTACACGTTAAATTTTTTATTTCTAACCTTATCAATGTCTTTATTACATTTTTGATTAATTCTGTAACTCATTTCATGAATAAAATGGTTTTCATGGAAAACAACACAGACATTTTCTGGGTGACCCCAAACTTTTGAGCAATGTCTGAGACTAACCCTTTCCCTACTCCTAAACTTACCAGCAGGTGGTTTTAAGAGGTTAATGCTCAACAATCAGACGCCTGAAACACAGACTCCAAGCACTAAGACTAACTCAGTTTCTGCACCTTTTCACTTATTCTCAGTGAAAATAAAAGAAAATCAGTTTTGTCCGACTCCCTTCCCGTAAACGCTGCAGATCGTCCGGAAGCCGTCTCAGTTTTCAGTTGTTTTATCTGGTTCCTTTTTCTCAGGAATAAGGGACCAAAACGTGGGAACAGCCAGTCTCTGTTCCTCAGATAAGGAAGTGGAGGACTTCCTGGCATCTTGGCGTGTTACTGGTCCGAAGCCATGTGGGTCAGAGTTCAGCCGAGTGGACCACACATCCTTCCTTCCTCGTCGTCCACAACCTGTTTGGTGAGTGGCCTTCAGTGGCTTTTTTGTTTGTTTTTTGTCAAGAAAAAGACTTTGTAAGGCCCCTCCTGTGAATGTGGTAAACTATCTCTGTAACTGCTTAATAACTTTAGTTTTTAGGACTTTAAAAAAACTTTCAAATGATTCATCAAACAACCTCCACACTCATCACATTACTCACCGTCTCTATAAATACAGCACACTGACACACTTTCTGTTGTCTGCAGAATGATAAACTACTATCTATCTATCTATCTATCTATCTATCTATCTATCTATCTATCTATCTATCTATCTATCTATCTATCTATCTATCTATCTATCTATCTATCTATCTATCTATCTATCTATCTATCTATCTATCCATCCATCCATCCATCTAGACATCTATACATCCATCCATCCATCCATCCATCCATCATCCATCCATCCATCCATCCATCCATCCATCCATCCATCCATCCATCCATCTATACATCCATCCATCCATCCATCCATCCATCCATCCAACTATACATCCATCCATCCATCCATCCATCCATACATCCATCCATCCATCCATCCATCCATCTATACATCCATCCATCCATCCATCCATCCATCCATCCATCCATCCATCCATCCATCCATCCATCCATCTATACATCCATCCATCCATCCATCCATCTATACATCCATCCATCCATCCATCCAACTATACATCCATCCATCCATCCATCCAACAATACTTCCCTCCATCCAACTATCCATCCATCCATCCATCCAACTATCCAACTATCCATCCATCCATCCAACTATCCATCCAACAATACATCCATCCATCCAACTATCCATCCATCCATCCATCCATCCATCCATCCATCCATCCATCCATCCAACTATCCATCCATCCATCTGTACATACTGTACATACTGTACATCTATACTAATTAAGTAGTTGACGTGTGAAGTGTTGTGGTAATTAGTTAATTATTTAAATTATTTTTTCCAGGATAAATGTCACTATACTGTCATTCCAGTGCCTCAAATTTGAAGAAATGCTTGTTTTTTTTCAGTTTTATATCACTGCAAATTGGAAAATTTATTTGGACACACACTAATTGGTTAAATAATTAATAAAAAAAAAAAAAAGATTAAATGATTATGAAAATAAGCGGCAGTAAGTCTAAACAAGAGATTCAGAGATTTCCAGTAATCTTTCCGTTGGTGGAAGTGATAAGAAGCTTACTCTGTCAGGTAAACATGCCATTGATAATCTCAAACACAATGCATGCTGGGACATGTAGGCCCTGAGCCAGAGGCAGACGGACATCTCGAACCAGGCTGGTGATCTGGTGAGTGGTCCAGTCTAAATCTATTTGTCTAATCTTGTATCTGGATGTCAACAACAGACCTCTCACACATCTTCAGCTGTGAGTGACAGACGGCCTGATGGAACCTGAAAACGTGATCCACTCTCTCTCTTCCTGTGAGTAACTGTGTCACTCGGATCATCTCCGTCCCTCTGTCTCCTCTCTCTCTCTCTCTCTCTCTCTCTCTCTCTCTCTCTCTCTCTCTCTCTCTCTCTCTCTCTCTCTCTCTCGTCAGGCCTCCATGTGTCTGTTCGGTCATGTGTTTGGCTGCAGACTCGAGGATCCTCTCCTGGTTAATGGTTTTTCTGTAAGCCTGCTGTCACAGCCGGCCCCTGAGTGGAGCTGTGCTGAGGTGAGGCTGGCAGGATCACACACCCCCAACACAGCACGTTCACTTATTTACTACACACTCCTGCATGGTGGGGAATCAATCAGCACGGCTGCAATCAGTTCGCTCAAGTGCAGCAATTGTGCAGAAAATAATATGTTGGAAACTTTGCCTGTAGGTCAGGGATGGGCAACTTAAATGCTGCAGGGGGCCACAATTTTTCATGTTCACTACCACAGGGCCACATATAGGACCGTGCACTTAAACAGATATGATGAAACTGCAATTTTAAATATGTTTACAGTGCAGTAACTTAACATATTTCATGCTCAAATGCATGTTTAACAGCATAAATAGGAATACAAAAGGTTTGAAGCAAATAAAAAATAACCACTTACTGTGATTTCTTTTTTTTAGTGCAAGAACAGCAGACCAACATTAATTACTAGAAGTAATTTTGTGCATTTCTACACTGCACTTTTAAGATTTCATGCTCAAATGCATGTAGTTGTACTGAGGGCCACTTCAAGTCTAGATCTAAAATCTAAAATGACCCTAAAATCCACAAAAATTCCTAAAAATTTAAATTTAAAAAACACAATTTCTTTATAGTCACTCAATAAATAATTTTCTGTAATGGATGATAAATATTATATATTATATTATAATTTTAAATATCCTGATATTAGTTTTTTTTAATAATTAAATAATTTGAAAATAAATCCTAACAAAAATAAATCCCATCACAAAATGCAAACAATTTTTATTAATTATTTGATCCATTTTTTTAAATATAAAATCATATATTGTATCAACTTTATCCAGAAATATGAACGTATGAATGCCTTATTTTCCATTGTGACTCTCTAACAGATATCTATATTCAGTTTTACCTAAATAAAACAAATGGGGTTTTTTCACGAGTCAGCAATAGAAGTTTTACAGCTAAATCGAAAATTGATTGAAGTTAGTTATCAGTATCTGGCAGTTAAATCCAACCTGATGCTCTACACTGGAATCAGACATGGAGCATTTTATTTCTGTATGAATGAATGCACAGTTAAATTAAAAACAGTTATCCTTTTGGTGCTCTGCTGCTTTTTGACACTTGGGGTGAATATTTATAAACCAACCTTTGATACCATGTGGCCTGCAACTTAAGTGACAAATGTCAGAGCATAAAACCAATGATCCCTTAATCTTTACTTATCAAGACTCAACAGTCTGACACTGGAATAGCCTGTAGTAGTGAAAAAACATTGTTTAATGGAGCCTAATTGTAAAAGTTGAAATGGAAAATCGAATCATGCATTTGTAGAATTGTGACATCCCTACTCAACATTAACAAAAGTAAATATTTGATACAAAACCATATTAGTTTATGGTACTGAATATCCTCAAATAAAAATTAAGATTAAAAAAATCACTCAGTACAACACTTTTTTTAAGTAAATCATAAGGAAATTTGCAGTTATATCCTAAAAATGTTTTCAATTATATTTACTCAGTTTGTTTAGTGATTTCTACACAGGTTTTCCATATAATATGGTTAACATAGTATTTCAGTTACATTTACCTAATTTATGTGGTAATTGAGCCAAGTCAATTCGTTCGGACATACTTGAAAATATTACTTAAATTACTCATTACTCGTGTTTCGTTTAACCGATTTGAGAGCTTTCAAATCAACTAAATATTTTTAAGTGTAAAAATGTTGCATTGATTGAATTAAGTAATATGCAGTATTTTTTTTTTGAGTGCAACATGTTTTAGATGACAATCATCATATTTAGAGACGAGTACTTGAACATTCATTGTGATAAAAGAAAAAAAAACATCACCATGAATGAAAGTGTAGCTCATACAGGGTATAATGTTAAGTACAGTCTGCAGCAGGTGATAGTTCTGGATTGATGCTGCAGCTCAGTTTGACCTTTCTCGCAGCTTTTGCACGAAGCCAAAGTCCTTTATTCAGCATTTTCTGGCTTCTGGGTCATCTCCCACAATGCACCTCTGTACTGGTGTAGCCCACTTCCTTAAGTATGTGACAGTAGAGTCCTCTGAGCCTCTGGTTTCTTCATCCTCTTTCCCTTCCCTGATTGGATTGACAGGACCTGCCTGCTTTCATTCTGCTGTTTGTGAACCACTGATCCCTCTAATGCTGCTTCTACTCCGACCTACACTCACTTTCCTCTGTCTTTTCTCCTCATGTTACCCTTCTCATCCTCTTATCTTCTGCTCTTTTAGCTTGTGACGTGGTACTGTAAACATAAAGTACGACCTTTGAGTTGTAGAAACAGTTTGGTCTCATTTGCGTCAGTTTCACTCCATCTTCCTATGATGTATACTTTACATTTGTGTTTACATAAAAATCAGGGTGAAGTCATATTTAGTGGGTTTCACATACGTCAACAACCCGACTGTACATCACAGCCACGACCAAGAATACAGCTGTCAGTTCCCCCCGTGCAATTAGATGTGTTTTTGGATGGCTCCATGTGGCTGTGAATCCTTTAATTAAAATGAACACAAGACATTGGTGCACCGTGCGTAATGTGCTGTTGTTTCGGTCCAAGCAGGCTGGTTGCGGACAGCTCCAAATGCTGTAAATCTTGATTTATCTTGAGCTGGATTGTTGGTGATACTCCCCCACTAGGCCTTTCTACGGTGGCCCTGCTGCAGCTTAGGAAAACACATGCAAATACATAAAACACAAGCAAATTGAGAAAACATCTTCATCAATTTGACAACACAAGCGCAGCATTTAGAAAATGTGCTGCAAATAGACCAAAACACAACAGAAGTGTTTCCAGAGGACACTTAAAAGTGATGCACACGTCTGGACACGCATGTGAAATTATCACGTTATTTCATAATTATGATATGTTCATGTTATAATGTGATATTTAACGTTAGCCTGCTAGCCTGTATCAATCGCATTGCAGTTAAACAGATCAAATAAATGAATGAAACAAGTGTCTCTTAACAGCACCAAGTTGGTTTTGGTCTTGCTAGCCCATGCTAGCACGTTATTGATCGCCGGTTAACATTACCACACTATGATCGGCCGTTAAAGTTACCACACTATGATCGGGCGCTAACGTTAGCATGCTATCGATCGGCCGCTAATCTTAGCATGCTATTGATCGGCTGATAACGATAGCACAATATAATCGTTATAACGTGAAATTATCATTATCTTGAAATAATGTGATAATATCACAAGCATGTCAAGACGTGTGCTTCACTTTTAAGTGTCCTCTGGAAACACTTCTGTTGTGTTCTGGTCTATTTGCAGCATGTTTTCTAAATGCTGCGCTTGTGTTGTCAAATTGATGAAGATGTTTTCTCAGTTTGCTTGTGTTTTGTGTATTTGCCATAAAATGGTGTTTGTATGTGTTTTCTTAAGTTGCAGCGCTGTGAGCTCTCAGGGCCACCGTACCTTTCCTTCCACACACCAAGATATCAAAAAGTGCTGTGAAACAGAGCTGTAAGTCTCAAACATAGCCACGATCTCTCTCCACGTTCAGCTTCAGATTGATGCAGAACGACAGAGTTTCGTGCTCAAGGGGAATATTTTAATAAGCAAGGCTTCCATGTCACAGCCACAGCTGGCTTTGTGTCGTCTCCCCGATGGTTTCTTGACCTTTCAGCTGAATGTCAGTGTAGCAGAGTCACTCCCAGTTGTGTGTTGTAACCTGGGAAGTCTCCTCTCCCACCAAAATAACCTCACATCAACTTCTCTCCTGTCAGATTCCGCATTTTGCTAAAATTAGACAAAGGATGGTGTGTGGCGGCTTTTCTGTGAAGCAGTAGAAGCAAAATTAGACTGGAAGACCATCATTTATAACACTTTATTTATGACGTTTCCCTCATTTACAGTGACGACGAGTACATTTACAAACAGTACAGAAATACAAATTCAACATACAGATATTAGACAAGAAAAACAAATAAGATAAAATGCGGTTCAAAATGACCAAAGCTAAAAACAGTTGTGGGAAAGTCTGAAATCAAGATACGAAATTGGAAAAAATGTAATGGCCGTATTGAATTTGAATAAAAGATTGCAAGAACCATCAGGTGAACATTTGCTCCACAATTTTAAGACTTTAGACCAGGGCTATAGCCATTTATATGTACATTTGATTGTGTGAATGAATACCGTTACAAATCTAAAAATTAATTAAGAAAAATAAGAAAAAATACATTTTAAAAAGTCTCAAACTTTAACAACCCTTTTAAAGAATAGGCTGGCAATATTAAAAAGTATTATAATTGTCAATAAATATTGTGAAAAGATCCAAACCAGCAAAAATTGAATCATAAGAAACTAAAAAGTATTGTGTGCATTTCAATCACACTTATTTTCGCACCGCGGAACGTTTCTCACTGGATGAGTTTCAGGCGGACCAGTTATACTGGAGCACCAACTAGCGTTGATGAGTTCAGACAACAACAAACCACAGTGAACATGAAGGAAGAAGCTGATGAGACCTTTGGTTGGCCCCGTGGATGATGGGACATTTTGTTACAAAAAAACAACGGATGGAAGCGTCGATAAGAGCATGGTTGTGTTGCTAGGCAACAAGGAATTCACATATCACCGCAGCACATCCAGCCTCAAGTATCACCTCAATGCTAAACATATAGCAGCTAGCGGCTAGTGTGGTAGCTAGCGTGGATTGTGTTTTACTTAAAAAAACAAAGTATTCTAGTTTACAGAAGGTCTACCTACCTATAGGCTACCTGGATTTATGAAATGTACTATATTTCTAAATATGCTATTACTACACTTAATGGCAAAAATTGCACTGGTCTGTTGGACTTGAACAAAAATAAACAATATTTTTGTTGCTTAAGCTTATGTATTCTGTCATTATTCAATGGTATACTAAAAATCCATGTGAAAAAAATTACTTCTCACTGTTCTCAGGTCAAATGTTTATATGCGATTAAAATGCGATTAATTTCGATTAATTAATTACAAAGCCTCTAATTAATTAGATTCATTTTTTTAATCGAGTCCCAATCTCTTTTTAATACTCCTGATGTTTGTGTTTGTGTGCGTGCATGTTTCAGAAAAGCCCGACTTCCTCCTCCACTCCAAGCCTCTAATCTACAACTTAGCCAAAAAAAAGAAGTCTTTCCTGCAGAACACAACAAAGCCCCCCACCTCCCACCTCCCAGCCCTCCCAGCCCTCCCACTCCCTATAATCCCCACCAGGTGTTGGCGAACTCCAGCCTGCACGCTGCCCCCCCTCCACCCACTCAGCCCTCTCCTCCTTCCACCAATTCATCATCCCTCCATTCCGGGAATCAGACGTCTCTTCTTCACTGGCGAGGAGAAGCACTTTGTATCTGGCAACCTCTGTTGTTGTTCCTTCTCCTCTCTGGCTTCCTTCCCTCCGGGTCCACCCTGCTCACCCTCATCTCCCTCTTTTCTCTGCACCCTCCCCACTCCTCCTGCGTCCGGATGTCCCGGGTCCATCTGTCAGCGCGTCTCTCCCCAGAATGGAGAAAGGGAGGGGAGAGAAATGACAGATGAGAGAAAGCGAGAGGAGCAGCCAAAGGCCTCAGCTGAGACGGCTTTCTCTGTCAAAAAAACGGCTCCTATCTCCTCCCTGAAGTGATTAACAGGAATTTTGATTCGCTCTGGAAGTCAGTTCCCCACGTGTGGTGCTTTAAATCATAGACTGTATGAATAATGGACATAGTCACCGTGATGTCACCTGTTGGTTTGTGGCCAGTTTGAGGCATCGAGTTCAACGTTATACTCGTCGCCATCTTGTTTTCAGGAATTGGGGAGCAGACCATATTTGGACTGTGGAGGAGCGAGAGGGATACACGCCTCTTTTCACCTCAACCTGGCTGAGAGAAGTCGCTGCTAATTCATGTTAGCATTAACTGAGATGTTAGTTTTGGCAAAAAACGGAAACAAAATGGAGCGTCTGTTAGTCCAATCAAAGTCTGAACAAGACATTTTTGATTGGAAAAATGTTGAAAAAAACTGTCATTTAGTGAAAATACAGTGAAAGGGTCAAAGTTATGAGACCAAACTGGTAATATATATATATATAACTTTATTGACATGTTGCCGTGGACACGCATTGTTCTGCTTCTCTACTGATGACGGCTCGCCTTGTTAGTGACCTGTCAATCAAAGGTAGCCACGCCCCAAATCATACGATTCTTTATCTTCTATTTTCTTCTAAATGGGGCCATCATTTACACTATTAACATCAAATTGTCTGGAAGAAGATTTTTTACTAGTGATTGGGACCATAGTGTCCTAAAAAATATTTCTGAGGTAATAAATCAAGTGAGAAGTTTTCTCATTTTGTATTGAAATGAATGGACCCAAATGCTTCTTCGGCCGCCGTCAGCGCCCCCTGCTGGAATTTACAGTAGAATGCATCTTAAGGCACTTCCTGGTTTGTCTCACTGCTCAGACCTGGAGGTTGCCACCTGGTTTTAATGCAGAAAAGGACCCGAGCACCTTTGGTCGTTGCTTTGCCAACAACAGAATATCCTGAAGCTCCAGCCCGGCTTTGAAGTTTACTTTCATGTGATGCTCCGCCAGCTTTTGTAGATGTAAACGGTTTTCCAAAAAGGCTCAGGGAGAGCATGCTTTGGCAAAACAGCGATCTTCCCATGGGAAGATGAGAGTGTCTTCCCCTGTTTTCCCCCTCTGAGACCTTGATTTCATGCATCATCAATCCTGACCTGTGTAACCCAATAGGAAGCCTTTGTTCTTCACATCAAAGAGGTCCCGCTGGACCAGAGATCAATCAGCGATTGATAGCGCAAAGTGGATTCCACCGGTTTGGAAAGTCATCAATACCGTGACCAAAGGAGGGGAAATCCCTCTTCTGTGAGCTGATTGATTGATTAGGTCTCTTCCTCTTTGATTCCCAGTACAACCACATTCACTGGTGCTCCACGTAGAGGTTTTGTTACCAGGACTTCTTATTTTTTATCTGGCTGTTTTATCCTTCACGGATGTTTCCAGATTGTTCTGGTTTTCCAGGAACGTGGTTGGTAACTTGTTGCATAACAGCAACATCTGTCTCTACAGTTGTAACAGAAACAGCAGGAGATTTTCTTTTCTTCAGGGCCATCAAAAGTCTTAAATCCACACCAACAGCAAAAACATACAACCTAAAGACAGATGGTTGTTGTGTCGCCACGTAAACTGTCATGAAGGATTAGTCTAGAGAACCTGTACAGACCCAGTTATGAAAGAAGTATTTGTTACGTTCTGTCGGCCACGTCTCACCACGAACCGCCGCTCTTTGCTGAACAGGCTGAGACCTCGCGACCTCACAGCCGGTCTTCCTGAGCACCGGGGGGAAATGGGAGAGGAGGCCTGTGTTGTGGCTAAGTCATGATCAGGCGCCAGGAAGCCAGGAAGTGGATTTTTCACGTAAACACTAAAGATTCAGCACTTTTGAGGGAGATGCAGAACTGTTTGTTCGCATGAAGAACATAAACAGACAAAATAATAATGATAAGCCACCAAACAGCAGCTCTGATGGGCAGTAGGCACTGTGAGTACCCAGAACCTGATCTTATCTATGTTACGTCACTCACTCTGAGGTGTAGGAAAGTGAATGTTGGTAAGCAAAAAGAAAATGTAGCACACAGAGTGACTGAGGATTATTGGCCAAGGTGCTCCTTGTTCCACTGAAAGTTAGTGTAATAACACTAATGATGGCTCCGTTCTGTTCAACTTTTCCAGAGAGAATGAGACAGTAAGCCACCGTGCATGAAACCATCCATCTATCCATTCTCGTCCGCTTATCCGGGGCCGGGGCTGGGTCGCGGGGGCAGCAGGCTAAGCAGGGCATTCCAGCAGGAGAGAGATATGATCCCTCCACCGTGTTTGGGGTCTTCCCCGGGGCCTCCTACCAGTTGGACGTGCCAGGAACCTGAAATCAAAACGCCCTTTTAGACGGCAAGAACGTTTTTTTAAGAACCTTTTGGAACTTATGGAAGAACCACGTGTGCGAACAGATTTGTGCTTAAGTTTCTCATACAAATGACTGAAGAGAACTAGCCGAATTTACCGACTATCTTGTATTTTGAATTTTCTCTTTGGAGGAAAGACAATTTTTGAGTTGTCCAGATGTTTTGGAGAATTCTTGTGCAGGTTTTCACGAATGGATTGTGTATTTCTTTATTTCGAAGCAATTTTTAAGTGAGTTGAAAAGCTACATGAGGCCTTTTGTGTTTCGACTTCAGGGGCCAGAGTCTAAATTAAGTTCTGGGGACATTTAACTCTTAAAAAAAGAAAAAGAAAAAGAAACTTTGGTGCTAAACATTTGTGATTTGTCAAGTACTTGCAGCAAAGTTTCACAGAATAGCCACAAATCTCTTTTTTAACATTGTGCTTTGACACATCATCATGAAGTTACAGTAGAAACCGTACAACCGACGGATTGGCAACGAAATCCAGTAGGAACTATCCCAGTGGCCCACAAATTATGATGCCTGTTTGTTGCTCCTTGCATGGTGTTAACTTGTGTGTAAAAAAGGGATTGGCTAAATGCAGAGGTTGAATTTCCCCATTGTGGGATTAATAAAGGATGAATCTCTTATCTTATATGATGTTGTTGTTGCAGGCAAAAACAAAAATGTGTCAAACAGCTGTAGCTCTTTAATATGTCAGCTGACTGATAATAAACTTTGTGGGTCTGTAGACCTCAGTGGAACATTTTGGTCCCTAGGACTTAAAGGCCCAGTACGACTTGACCATTGGTTAAAGTTTACAAGGATTCACACACAGGTCATAAAAAACCTCAAGTCTTTAGTCTTGACGGTAGTTCGTCTGTCTTTTATCGCCCAGTGACGAGCTTTTGTCATTGAAAAGGTAAAGTTGTGCACTATTGGTTTCTTTCAGTATCCACAAATTACGGTCAGTTTAGTTTTGGAGATCTTTTGAGAGGAAATTCACAAGTTAACACTTCAGTTAAACCTCTGAAGTCCAGGAGATTTTGGTTCAAATTTGTCAACTTCCTATGCATTCATTTCTGTCTCTGTTCAGCATCTTTCAGTCTGTCCTTACATCACATGCATGGCTCCTTTTTCTCCACACAAACTTGGCTATCAGTCAGATTTTTCATTTTATTTTAATTAAAAAAGTATAAAGCTGCCAGGAACCCAAAATACAAACAAAAGACACAGGTTTCTATAGAAATGTACCATTTTTTTTTATTTTTTTTTATTTTTTTTTACCATTTATACACACAAAATCAGCAGAAAATAAATAAATAATAAAACTACAAAACAGTCTATTTGCATGTAAATTAAAAACAGTAATAGTTTTCATTGTAGAAAGAAAATTCACAATTTAAAAATGGTCTAGAAACATAAATGGCACACTGTGAAAGCTCCTATGATTGAACTTTCAACTGGCTTTCTCAGCTTGTCTACATATCATATATAAATAAAGTTATTACTGTAAATAAAACATGTATTTTAAATAAATAGATGGACTCCAGAGGGTTAACTGACTTAATGAAGAGGGAAAACCTTTGTTGTATCACTGTTTCCCTGAGAGAAACATTAAGTTAAACCACTAATCCCATAATTCCTTTTGACCTTAACTCAGAAGTTAACATCAGCCAGGGGAAAAAGAGTAAATAAAGTCAGAGGCAGCAGGGCCGGTGATCCCCTCAGCATCACATCCGTCTCTCTGCTCTCTCTGCTCCTGGCAGCCTCCTATGGCCCATACCGTCATCTCTGGCTGTGGTACAGTAACCCTCACCCCTCCTGTCCCGTCCTGGCAGCCTGCTGCAGTATGCTGAGCAGGCAGGGAGCCAGCCAGCGAGCAGCCGGTCGTGGGACGTTGACGTTTGATCTTTGGGGAGGCACCGCCAGCGCTCAGCCTTCCTCAGCTGAAGCGCTTTGTGCTTAAGTGGCATTAGCTGCAGGGAGATCCTTTAAGACAGCGCAGCCACGCACGAGACCTGTGGGCAGCTGGCCCTACGCAGGGCTGATGGGATTGTAGAGCCAGGGAGTGCTGGTTACGCCAGGAGTCAGGTCGGACGGGGAGGTGGGAAGGGAAGAGTGAGGAGGAGGAGGGGGACTTGCACTGCCAACTCCGGCCTTGTATAAATCCCAGATAGAACCGGTGCAGGGGGGGCGGGGGTGGACATGGAGCGCCAACACAGGGGATTAGGGGAGTTTGGCTTCTCAGCCTCAGTGGGAACGGAAATATGTGTCTGTTGGAATATGTGTGGAGGGAGAGGAATGCACGTGTGTCCTTGGATTGGTGAAAGAAGTGACGTATGAAAGGCAATCCAGAGCAATATACGTATGTGTACGGTCCAATAAAATAAACCAGTCGTCATTAACGTTACGTCCATTTAGTTCAGAGTGCATTCATTCCAGTTCATAGTCAGCCCCCTTTATTGTCATTCATACGGTGGCCCTGAGAGCTCACAGCACTGCAACTTAAGAAAACACATGCAAATAAACAGAACACAAGCAAATTGAGAAAACATCTTCATCAATTTGACAACACAAACGCAGCATTTAGAAAACGTGCTACAAAGACCACAACACAACAGAAGTGTTTCCAGAGGACACTTAAAAGTGATGCATACGTCTGGACATGCTTGTGATATTATAACGTTATTTCAAGATAATGATAAATTCACATTATAATGTTATAATGCTATATTATCGCCTTATTTTATGATAATGATATTTTCATGTTCTAACGTGATATATAGTGTTAGCCGGCTAGCGCTAGCCCGTATCAATCACATTGCAGTTAAACAAATCAAATAATCAAATGATACACGTTTTAGTTGGTCTCTCTCAACGGCACTGAGTTGGTCTTGGTCTTGCTAGCCCGCTAATGCTAACATGCTATCGATCGGCCGCTAACGTTAGCATGCTATCGATCGGCTGTTAACATTAGCAGGCTATGATCATTATAAAGTGATAAAAGTAAAGGGGGCTGATTATGAACTGGAATGAATGCACTCTGAACTAAATGGACGTAACGTTAATGACGACTGGTTTATTTTATTGGGCCGTACACATACGTATATTGCTCTCCATTGCCTTTCAATGTATGCATATATTGTCTCGCAAAATTGTTTCACTTTAGAAAAGCAATAAACAAAGTTGGGGTAAAAAAAAAAAAAGTAAAAATAAAATAAATAGCAAAATAGTCCTGTAGGTTGAGAATCAGTCATTTGCTAACCATTTAAATAATTAAAAATAAGTAGCTAAATAAGACTTTATCTTCTTATTAGCCACTTTCTGACCCTTTAAGTGGTTAAAACATCAATTAAATGATTGTGTTACACCAAAATTAAAAATTAAAAAGTCCTGGTGCCTCAATTAGCTGCACTATAGTATTAGTGGAGGTGTGTAAATCTTGCCCTGACATAATGGAAGATAAAGGTAAAATACAGACACATTTGATCATGCGTTCCAATTTCTGCCTGTTTTTATTCTCCCCCCCCCCCAAAAAATTTTTTTTACATTTATGATCAAAATTCCACTAAATTGATACATAACTATACCACACAGTGCACCAAACAGCTCTAACGGCTCATGTTTTAGTCCACTAACCACAACATAATCCTGCTTTTTGTCACTTTTATCAATTAAGACCTGCAGTGGCAGGACGTGACGAGTTTAAATCCACTGAGGGCAGATTTCCTTTCAGCAGCTGTGACAGTGACACACAGCGACACCGAGCAGACGGCGGCCTTACACTAAGAGTCGACAGCCGTCAGCCAAATGCCCGAGATGCAGCGATTACCACTGTCACTGCTTGGCAACCTGGGCCACCAACTGTCCCTGCACCAACCACGGTACACACAGGACGGGCCGGCACGTGGGCGCATACACACACACACACACACACACACACATACAGTCATGGAAAAAATTATTAGACCATTGTTTTCTTCTATTTCTGGTTCATTTTAATGCCTGATACAACTAAAGGTGCTAAAGATTTGTTTGGACAAATATAATGATAACAACAAAAATAGCTCTTAAGACTTTAATTTAACCCTCTGAAGTCCAGGAGATTTTGGTTCAAATTTGTCAACTTCCTATGCATTAATTTCTGTCTGTTTAGCATCTTTCAGTCTGTCCTTACATCACATGCATGGCTCCTTTTTCTACACACAAACTTGGCTATCACGATTTTTATTTTATTTTAATTAACAAAGTATAAAGCTGCCAGGAACCGAAACTACAAACAAAAAACACAGGTTTCTGTGGAAATGTACCTTTTTTTTTTACCATTTATATACACAAAAACAGCAGAAGAAATAATAAATAATAAAACTACAAAACAGTCTATTTACATGTAAATTAAAAATAGTAATAGTTTTCATTGTAGAAAGAAAATTCACATTTTAAAAATGGTCTAGAAACATAAATGTCACACTGTGAAAGATCCTATGATGCACTTTCAACTGCCTTTCTCAGCTTGTCTACATATCATATATAAATAAAGTTATTACTGTAAATAAAACATGTGTATTTTCAATAAATAGATGGACTCCAGAGGGCGAAGAGCTGATATGTCGACATTTTCCATGGTTTTCTTGATAATGATTTTGGTTATTACCAAAAAAAAAACCCATGGAGAATGTCTAATACAACCACAACATCAGGTTTTGCTCAAACTGACAGCTTATTAAAGTGAGTCTTGCACTCTTTTGTAACAGGATTTCCTCGAGCACGTTGTTCCAAAGTCCAGCTGCTCCGACTGCAAATGTTGGATTACCTTTTAGCGTCTTTGATCTCGACTGTGGAGCCTTTAAACAGAGGGCCACATCCTCTTAGCCCGAGCAAATGAAGCACTCTGTTGAAGAAGCCCTGGTTATTGTTTATCTTTAGGAGCGTGTAAGACTCCTGGCTTTGTGTCCTCCGGAGTTTCTTAGAAGCTTGTTTCTTCCCCGCCGCTCGGCCGGTCAAAGGTCGTCCCTTGTGCTAATTGTTCCAAAGAGGACGGAGTGGAGCGAGGCCTGTTCTCCTGGACCCACTCCAGACAGCTGAACAATGGGGACCCACTGTGTGTGTGTGTGAGTGACAGCCTGGGTGGCCCACAGCCACACTACACTGTGGGGGGGTCGAGTCAAGCAGAGTCACTTCTTGTTTCTTGTTTCTTGGACCCCCTAGCTTCTCTGCACGTAGTATGTGTAAGAAGCTTATGAATGGAGTTTTATTTCTTCAAACATTGATTAGCTTAGTAGAGGTGTGAATCAGCGTATCGGCTCCACGATATGATTTTATCCCGATACTTGAGTCACGATACGATATTATTGTGATTTTAAGCTTTGGGTTGGTGATACAATTAGGGTTGTCAAAAGTATCGATACTCAAAAAAGTATCGATACTAAAATGTTGTATCCGGATACGATACTCAGTTTCAAAAGTATCAAGTATCTGAAGCTTGTTATCATAGTTGCAGTTTCTTTTTGCACAACTGTTTTGATTATAAATATTTAACCTGTGGTTCTGTTAATTTTTACATGTTGCATTTTTCTTGTTGATAAAAATATTTCTGTTAAATTTTGGGGTCTTTGTTTTTATCCTTGTGGTATCGAAAATGGTATCGAGTATCAAATATTTTCCTGAGTATCGGTATCGGGTTGAAAATTTTAGTATCGTGACAACCCTAGCTACAATATGGTGCGATTTAACTGTTTAACTGCATTTTGTGTCCACAAAATTTTATTAAATCAAGATTTTTTTGTCCAATAAGAGAAAATTCACAGTGTATTCATCTCACTTCAGTCTTTTTATTTCACCACAATGAGAGTCAAACCCACAAAGTATTCAGTCAAACTGAACTCGACTGATATCAAACATGTATGGACAACAATAACTGATGGCTGTGTGTTGTCTCTCCTAAGCTAACAGGAGCTAATAGCAGTGAAGGCTGGGAATGATTTCCAGTGGGGGTTTATCTTGATCTCCTCAAAATAACAAAGTATGCTTTCAAAAACCTTCACTGCTCTGAATTTTTATGAATGACACATAAAAAAAGCAGAACTTTGCAGCGTTAAGTTGACAACTTCCTAACACGATATCCTGACACACATGGTGCCTATAGATTTCTTACATCTTTTAGTTTCATATGATAACATCTTCTCCAGTATATACCTAAAAGTGAGCCCACAAAAAACAAAAAACAGTAAAAAATACTGCAGCCCGCCGGAACACTAAATTTCAATACCTGATACATGAATCATTAAAATATCACCACGCAAAATATTACCATACTATGCTGTATCTGAATTTTCCCCTTTTATTCTAGAGATTATGGCATTTTAAAACATTTCTCCTCATCTTTTTTCTTTTTATACTAGTAATAGCAATATGTTCTATTCATAGAGTGCTTTTCAGAGTACTAAAAGACACTTTACAAGTCAATAGACACAGTTTAAAAACACAGGCGCAGATAAATGCAGTGGGAGCAACAAAAAGAACACAGAGATATAACACAGAAGAACTAAAAGCAGTCAGTTTTGAAGAGTTTTTGCAAGTTTTTTTGGAGGTAGGCAGGTCGGTACAGTCACGTAAGTTTTTTTGGCAGGTCAGTTCCAGAGGGCGGGATCAGCTACGAGATAACGCACATTCTTATTATCATATTCTCATAACTTTGCTGGCTTTTACTGTACAACAACTTGAGAATAAAACCGTAAATGCTGACTATATGGATGGATGGATGGATGGATGGATAGATAGATAGAGTTGGTCTTGGTCTTGCTAGCCCGCTAACGTTAGCACGCTATCAATCAGCCGCTAACGTTAGCATGCTATCAATCGGCCGTTAACATTAGCACGCTATGATCATTATCTTGAAATAACGTCATAATATCACAAGCGTGTCCAGACGTGTTCATCATTTTTAAGTGTCCTCTGGATACACTTCTGTTGTGTTGTGGTCTATTTGCAGCGCTTTTCTTATTGTGTTGTGTTGTGGTCTTTGCAGCGCGTTTTCTAAATGCTGCGCTTGTGTTGTCAAATTGATGAAGATGTTTTCTCAATTTGCTTGTGTTTTGTGTATTTGCATGTGTTTTCTCAAGTTGCAGCGCTGTGAGCTCTCAGGGACAACGTATGAATGACAATAAAGGGGGCTGATTATCAACTGGAATGAATGCACTAAACGGACGTAACGTTAATGACGACTGGTTTATTTTATTGGACCGTACACATACGTATATTGCTCTGGATTGCCTTTAATGTATGCATATATTGTCTCGCAAAATAGTTTCACTTTAGAAAAGCAAGAAACAAAGTTGGGGGGTGGAAATAAATAAGTAAAAATAAATAGCAAAATAGTCCTGTAGGTTGAGAATCAGTCATTTACTAACCATAGATGGATGGATGGACGGACAGACAGACAGACAGACAGATCCCTCTGGAAATTGCACTTCCAGCAGCAGCACAACACCAATACAATAATTTTATTACAACAATTTTTTTACTTCAGCAGCCTGCATGTTTACTGTTTACTTCTGTACACAGCGTGCTGCGTGTGACGTCTTTGTTACTGTTATTGTTCTTTTGTGCATGTGGGTCAGTTCAGGACTGAAAAATGATGTAAACAGCCAAACAAGAACATCAGATTTGAGCAAAAAAATCTGAATGACCTGCATTCTGAACAAAGAACAAATGCTGATTCATCTGACTCTGACACACCTGGCATCGAAATGTCTTATATTAAACATATTTGTTACCTAACTCCAATTCTCTGAGGTATTTCCTGTCACAGGATTGCCCTGAGAGCAACGGACAGGCCTGTTATTCTCACCGTTACGCTTGAAACGCACTTAACCTCTTGTTCATCATCATACAAATTAACCATCAGTCTTAAAACTATTAACATGCTACTTTTTCCTCACTCTATGCACAAGGCAACTCTCCTGTTTTTCCCATGAAGCGTGTGGTTGTTACGCTGCAGGAAACACTATCACTCTGTGTGTGCATTTGACGTCAAACTTGGCTAGCAGGCGAGCAATGTGATGTGTGTCAAAGGGTCAGTGGGAAAAAACCTGAATGACTTTGCTGTTTTTGAAAAAAGGAGTCAGACGTTACATTAGTAGCAGCTCAAATCCAAGTTCTGTTGACACTACATGACACTACATGTGGACACCTTAACTCTTTGGAGTTTGGGGCTATTTTCTCAGTTTTTTTTTTTATAAATTTAAAATAATTCTTCCACTTAAAAAACGTTTACCATGCAGTCTTGGTATCATTTTTTTCAGCACAACCTCACCTATATAACCTGATAATTATTTATTAATTTTGACTTACTGGATTAACCCTCTGGGCTCTATGATTGTGTCATCCTGCCATGTAAAACCAAAGATATGATAATAAGATAAGATAAGATAATAATGATAATATGTCATTTGGCACATAGTTTGTTTTTGAAGAGTTGCAGCTCACAAGAAAAAAAACTCCTAAAAATATACATGTTTTTATGGGACTTTTTGTAAATAGTTTTATTATATTTAAATTTTTACCTTTTTATATGCTCATATATGCATCCTATGTTTACATTTTCAAGTTCCAAAACAGTTCATTGAGCATATTTGTGGTTTTTATTGTAGTAAATAGTATAATTTTTCAACTCGGATTTCATGATTTTTGTGTATTTTTGGGCTCAATATGTTGATAAAGTAGGTTAAATCGTAAAAAAAATGATTGTCAGATCATATAGGTGAAGAAAAAATGGATACCAAATATGGGTATTGTAAACATTTTTCATGTGGTACATGAAGGGCAAAATCAAAAGTATTCAAAAAAGGCCAAAAACGTCTCAGACCCCAAAGAGTTAACATTTTAGCCCCAAAAGAAACTAAAGTCTGATTTATAAAACTGTTGTTTTTTTTAACTTTCAAAACACAATCATGCTCAATGACTAATTTTAAGTGTTGGAAATGTGAACAAAGGTTGAAAATATTACATAAAAGAGGTAAAATGAGGATACCTGCTAGTTCTATATTTTTAGACTAAATATATTTGACCTTATTTCCGGTTGTACACTGTAATAAATTATTCTGTAGTCATTTAATTTTACTTAATATATTTGATCAAATGTATGAAATATATATGTGTCCTTGATTTTGAGGCAGTTGTTTAAGTAACTTTAATATAAAAATGTTTGAGATACAATCTACTTATTAAGTTGTTATTAACTCAACTTGTAACGTAGTTAGATTTAATTAATAATATTGTGTGCAATCTGTTGCCTCAATTTTATTGAAAAGCTATTGGTCTATCATCATCAAACAAAACTAGCACAGAGTTACAAGCCACTGGTGCTTTCATGGACTCCAGAGGGTTAATATCAACCTCTGTATGTGATTATTGAACATCTATGAGGCGATAACAGCCTCCACTCCTCTGGAAAATATCTCCAAAAGAGTTCTGGCTGCAGGGATTTGCTCCCATTCAGCCACAGCAGCATCAGAGAGATTAGCCCCTGATGTTCAGAGATAAGAGCTGGCTCACAGTCAGCACTGTAATTCATCCCCAATGTTACGTATATGGAGCAGGTTACAGGTCTGTGCAGGACAGGCAAGGTCCTCCAGACGGCTGTAGCCTCGTCTATAATGATTATAGCATTTGTACAATAATTTACCATAGTTTCTAGGGGTGCAATGATTTTCGCAATTTTATGGCCGATCACAGATCACAATTTTTAAAAAGCCTGACCTGCCGATTCCGATTCTGGCCGATACCGATTTTTTTATAACTCACAGCATACACCTTCAATGTTTGAATCTTATTTTAATGAAAAACAATAACACAGCAGTATTTTTTTCTTTAACAAATAAAGGAAATCACAATGTCTGAGGTAATTAATAAAATATTGAAGTTTAAATAAATAGCAGCAATTTACAGGACAAACTAACAAAAGAACTGCAACCATAAATAAAATGTCCTGAGTTTTTGGTTTCGTTATAGTACAACATACTGTACATACAACTAGGGATGGGCATCGATTTTCGAATATTCAAATAGTCGTTAAATCATAAAAAATCGTTCCGAACCGGTCGATTGATCAGTGCACCCCTAATAGTTTCCTCTTCTTTTTTTCTTCCATGAATGACAATACAACAGACACCTGGACCTGCTATAAATGATCCAGTCACATCTCTGATTGGCTACTTTCTCCATTTGACTTCAGTCAGCTGGATGTATGAAGAATCATAGCACAGATACATTTACACAGATCGCTTTTTTGGTCATTTTATGTCTATTTTAGTCCTTTAGTCCAATGTAAAATGTGATTTTGAAAACTCAGGTTTTCTATATGGTTAAAATTGGTCATCTTGTGTCTTTTTTGGTCTTTTGTGTCTTTTTTTTGTCATTTTGTGTCTTTTTTTTAGTCATTTTGTGTCTTTTTTGGTCATTTTGTGTCTTTTTTTTGTCATTTTGTGTCTTTTTTAGTCCTTTAGTCCAACATAAAATGTGATTTTGAATCTTTTTTTTTTACTTTCAAAACACTACCATGCTCAATAAAGAATTTGAAATGTTGCAAATGTGAACAAATTTAGCAAATCTAATATATAAGAGGGTTATATCCAGTTCTATCATTTTATACTAAATATATTTGAGCTTGTCTCCAGTTTTACTTGGTATATCATCATCAAACTGAAACTGGCCTCATGGAGTTTACAGCCAGAACTTTAGAGGTAAATTTACAGTAGGGCTCCACGCTGCTTTGTTTTCTAGTCTGGATGTCATGAAGAAGTCATGCTTTGGAGCTTTTGGAGACTCCAGAGGGTTAATACTAATAGCTTTCGCTGCCATATTGACCTGCTGGGGGCAAAATCTTGACAGGGTTAATTCTGTGCCTGTCTTTATAAAAATGAAATGGTAGGATATAAATAGGATTTGCCTGTTTGTGTTTTTCACGAGCACAATACTGCATGGACGTATCTGAAGGAAATCTACTGAAGATTTTCTTCCGGCTGCAGGTTTTCCACCTCTGGTTGGACCCACCAGCCAGATGCTCGTAGTAATAACTGCAGCGGCGGTCTAATTACAGGGGCCTCCTCACTTAAGGTCACACAACAAGCAGCAAGTCAGCAACAAACAACCACATAATGGCCCTCATCCTGCTCGCCATCCCATCATCCCGACTCTGGGGGGTCATTACCCACAATGCTCCGGGGCCTCCTTCCTTTCCCAGTGTTTACCACATTCCTGCCATACTTCAGCCGTACTTGCATGGGAAGCTCCATGTACTGAATGTGTGTGTGAGACAGAAACAGCTGTCGAGGAGCGCAGGGCTTCTTGTCTGGACTTGTGAGTCTCGACTCATTTCCTGATGTGCGGTGTCTGTTTTTTAGGGGCTCGGGAGGTCTGAGGGAGGTCTGAGGGAGGCCACGCGGCGCCGGAATGCAACAAGCTCAGACTTCATCATCTGCTATCACGCGGAGTTGTTGTCTTTTGTTCCGACTCTCAGTACAGGCTCCTAATTGTCCTGGTAGAGTTACCTCATGGCATCAGCCAGACGTTAGCACCTAGGCTGCTGGTTCACAAGGAGACGGTTGTTTGTTTCCGTGGAAATGTTACTTAATGAAAAGATTCAGATGTTGTCAGGTGTTGTGTAATAATCAGAGTTAAAGAGCTGCTTCACTTCCTGTTTAAATTCTGTCTCAGGCAACATTCACACCCAATCAGGCAATTTATTTATTTATTGGATCTCCATTAGCACTAGCACATTAGCATAGCTATTCTTCCTGGAGTCCAAACATTAAAGCAAATTGTCCATTCTCCGAGATCATCAACAAAACAAAAACAACAACAACAACCGTCAATACAGTCACAACACATATACAAACATGTGTCACAAGACATGATGCAACACTTGTACAGTACAATTAAGAGTCCATACACAACATACAAACAGATACCAAAAATAAATTTAAAAAAAGGAAAAGAAAAAGCGGTCTCAATGTAGTGATTAGCTGCAGAGTCGAGCTTTTTGTGTGACTTCATGTTGTGAAACTCCCACCAATGTAGCCACCAAGATCTCCAATCTAAACTACAGATTAGGTCCTGTGTCAATACCACCCATAACAATACATATGAGCGTTCTGCAGTTTGTGGTACAGAGCGTCATTATACAAACACGTTCGGTTTGCGGTTGTAAAGAAGTTAGTTGTTTTGAATTAAGGCTACAAAACCACTGAGCTAGGTTTAGGGCAAAAAAAACGTCCTGCTTAGGCGTTATTATCAACAGTTTAAACAGTAAAGTGAAGTAGTTACGAGGATGATGTGACGTAAGTGACGTAAGTGACGTAAGAAACGTAAAGTTCAGTAATGTTTAAATCACAGCGTTTACATTTGTTTTCACATGGGACACAAAGCCCGTTCTCCTGGGTGAAAGTCTGACGTTTGTTCGACCAATCAGAGTGAGATTTCAGTCATTTATATTTCTGTTATTACACCGCCATTCGTGAATATTACAGCCACTAGAGGGAGGTGGAGGACAAAATGTCTAAAACATGAATATAAGTCGTATTTTGCTGCCTGTACAAACAACCTATGGGGAGACCAGTCTCAGTGTGGCACCAGTACATGTTATATTTCAAAATTAAGCAAGCACGATTGTTTCTGACAATGACCACAGAAAGGCACAAAATGACCAAAAAAGACACAAAATAACTAAAAAAGACACAACAACAAACACAAAATTACCATAAAAGACACAAAATGACCAAAAAAGACACAAAATGACTTACAAAGACATGAAAATGCTGAAAAAATGGACAAAATAGCCCAAGACTCCATAGAGTTAAGCTATGGTCAGTAGGTAAATTATACTCAAAACAATATAATTAAGATACTATTGCTGGATATAAGAAGAAAATACTTGGTAAGCTTCATGTTTTTGGCAGTGCATGAGGCTTTACATAACAAAACAGGTATAAAGGAGAATCTTTGACACAGAAACAACAGTTGCTGTATTTGGACTTTTGGATTAACTTTGTTTCTTCTAAAATAAAAGCCATAAAATATAAACAGGAAGTCATAAAAGGACATGATGCACAGCAATTAAAGGACAACAAGCCGTTCAGCTCCAGTGTTCCTGTGTTTTATTTTTCCTGGATGTTTTGCAGGAAGGGACGAGAGACAAATTCAATTACATCGTGTTGCGGTTTGGGTCGGATGATGCCGAGTGTCGCTCCGGCTGCATTGTTTCTCCTGCAGTTTGGATTACAACAACACAATGAGCCTTTGTGTTGGCCGAGGACTTAAAGAGGGGACACGCCCCTGTTGTCTGGCTGCTGTGCATCACAATCTGCACATGTGTACCTGTTAGCTGAGCAGCAGCTGCTGCCTGGTGAAGTCACAACAAGCTGCTTTTAAAAGAAAGTCTGCTAACACGAGCATTATCACAGGAAGTGAAGGATAGTGTTGCAGATAAACACCAGCAGAAGGTCATGATAAACTCTTTAAGAAGTGGATACAGTGTGTATGTGTGTTTCTTCACACTTTGTCACTAATGGTGCATAATATTTGGGCACAAATAGCAGCAAAACAAATCCAAAAACAAAGCTTTACTTAATGAAACTCTGCAGAAGATATTTCACAATAAAAGCCTCCAATCCAATCCAATCCACTTTATTTAGATAGCACAATTTTAGCAAACACAAGGTTTCCAAAGTGCTGCACAAACAATAAAAAGATAACATAATACAAAGAGATGTAGTAAACAATAGAACAGTAAAATGCAATAAGGTAAAATAAATTAAAAATAGGATAAAAATAAATTAAATATCATGTAAAATGTACTGCCCGGCCCGCACAAAATAAAATATGCATGTATACAAATAAAAAGAGGTGGGTTTTAACCCATTGACGCCTAAAACGCCTGTAAAACCTCTGGGCGATTTTAAAATCAGCCCCTAAAACCTGAAGTTTTTCTGGAAATTCAACAGAAGTGTCAACGCTTCTACTAAATAATAGATTTTTCAGCCTCTCTAGCAGATAGAAATGAAATTCAAAAAGTATTTGAGAGCTTATACGAATACTACAAAACGACATGTCCGCTTTCCAGGCTTCAATGGGTTAAGAAGAGACTTAAAATGAGAGTGAGGAGCCTGTCTGATGTGCAGCGGCAATTCATTCCAAAGTTTTGTAGCTGCGATGGCAAACGCTTGTTCCCCTCTGAGCTTCGAGGAAAAGGGAGTCCTTTTAGCCACTGGGAGGCTTTTAATGTGAAACCATCAGCAGCTAATTAATGAGGGAGGACAATTAGAAACCCAGAGGAACACATTAGCTGAGGAGGTTATGATAATATCGTTCTGGTGCAAATTAAGCTGTTGGAATGCAAATTATCCCGAATGCATCAAGACAACAGGAAGACAGGCCCGCTTTAAATTAGCAGCGAATTAAAATGGCTGCAGATCGGAAAACAAGAAAGCTTTAGAACATGTTTTTGGGTTTTTTTTGCATGTCTTTTTGTTTGCAGGATTATGGAAAAAAATGGCTGAGCTGCACCAAAGTGCATCACATAAAAGTGCATAAAGTGCAATAAAATACAGGATTGACAAAGGGGTTTAAAGCAGGGTTCTCAAACTCACGGCCCGCGGGCCAATTGCGGCCCTCGTGACGATATTTTGTGGCCCCCACCTTGATATGAAAGTTTAATGTGAGTTTTATATGAATGGCACTTTACCGTGTTGTGTGTGGAAGGTCCCTTTAATTACTTTTTTTGGTAATTTTGTGTCTTTTTAAATAATTTTGTGTCTTTTTTAGTAATTTTGTGTATTCTTTTGGGTCATTTTGTGTCTTTTAAAAAAAATAATTGTGTCTTTTTTGGTAATTCTGTGTATTTTTTGGTCTTTTTGTGTCTTTTTTTAAGTAATTTAGTTTTATTTTCTGTCATTTTGTGTATTTCTTTGGTCATTTTGATACTGCCTCCAGCGGCCCCCAGGTAATTTGAGTTTGAGACCCCTGGTTTAAAGACATTGCCTGTAAGATTTAAAATGAAGCAAAAAAGAAGGGATAATTTAAAGGAAACTGAGGGATTACAAGGGGACACTATTCCCTATCGCTTCTAAGACGAAGACATTAATCTAAAGCAAGAGAAAAGATGTGGGTCTTCAAATGAGACTTAAAAACATTCAGCTTCTGCACCGTGACACAAGCCCGACGATACTGACTTCAAGCAGACATTTAAATCCTGTTTTTGCATATACAAAGTGAGCGAGTGGTCACTGCAGCAGCAGCAGAGAGCGTATTAATGTGCAGCATCTTGTTTTGACGGTTGGTGCACATGGAGTCCTCTGGCTGACGTCTGTACATGTCTGCACAGCTGTTTAGGAGCTGAAACACACACACACACACACACACACACACACACACACACACACACACACACACACACACACACACTCCCTTCTCAGCCTCAGCCTGACGAGGAATGTGAGCAATGTTTTGCTAAGAGAAGCTAAGTGGATCCATGCAAGAGAGAGAGAGTTAGAAGGCCTTTTTTGGACAAATTGTTACTGAGTTACATACAATAGTTTCTCTTCCATTCTCTCTCTTTCTTATTCTTGTTTCCACTTGAAGTCAGAGAAATGATCAGAAATACGAGCAGGAACACATCATTGTGAAACTCTCTCCATCCCCCCTTCCCTTCCCTTCCCGTCGGTGTTTCCTGTTTTCTTCATGCTTGTTCTCTTCTGTTTGTTTGCGGACCCACTCTCGAAGGACGCCCTTCAGTCTGACGCTTCCTGTTTTCACTAGACCGAAGAAGTCGAAAGTGCAGGGCAGCAGGAATTTCTGTCCCCTTGAGCAAGCAGCAGCAGCGAAAAAACACTTTGGCTTTTCCATTACCTGCTTGTGGAAAATACAGAGGTGCACACTTAGAGGTGGTGGTGCAAAAACGTTGATATTTAATGTAAAACAGCAACAACAATGTTGCTATAAACCTTAATTATAAGTAATGCATTCAATCCTAATGGATGCAACAAAGTCATCACCTCAGAATGACGATATTTGGGCCATTTCACTCCTTAAAGATGACGAAAACACAAATATTACATAATTGAGAAAGAGCATTATTCACACTGTAAAGACACAAAATGACCAGAAAAAAATACACAAAATTACTGAAAAGGACACAAAATTATTTTAAAAAGACACAAAATTATTAAAAAAGACACACACTTATTAAAAAAGATACAGAATTATTTTAAAAAGATACAAAATTATTTAAAAAAGACACAAAATTATTTAAAAAAGACACAGAATTACCAAAAAGACACAAAATTACCAAAAAAAGACACAGAATTAACAAAAAAAAGGCACAGAATTATTAAAAAAACACAAGATTACCAAAAAAAGTAATTTAATGTAAAAAAAACAACAACAATGTTGCAATAAACCCTAATTATAAATAATGCATTCAATCCTAATGGATGCAACAAAGTCATCACCTCAGAATGACGATATTTGGGCCATTTCACTCCTTAAAGATGACAAAAACACAAATGTTACATAATTGAGAAAGAGCATTATTCACACTGTAAACATCCATCTCTGTGTTTAAATAAAACCCACTGACCGCAGCAGCAGATAGCCTTTGTTGCCAAAATAAGACTGAACTGGGCGCTAGGGGACTTTAGGACAACAGAGTGTTGTGGGACAAAAATTGGCATTAAACTGAAATATGTGTGATACGTGTTATAAACACAGTTGGACATATAAAAAGGAAATCTCACCTCCAGCAGTTTTTTCAGTTATTGTGTGTCTTTTTTGGTCATTTTGTGTCCTTTTTTTGATCATTTTGTGTCTTTCTTTACTAATTTTGTATCTTTTTTTGGTCATTTTGTGTCTTTTTTTAAGTAATTTAGTTTTTTTCTGTCATTTTGTGTCTTTTTTTTTTTACAATTTTGTCTCCTTTTTTTGGTCATTTTGATACTGCCTCCAGCGGCCCCCAGGTAATTTGAGTTTGAGACCCCTGTTTTAGAGGCAGCTGCAGAAAACAACAGTTCAGAATATGAGCTGATATGTAAATGACATGCTGAGTGCTAAACACGCCCGAGAGCTGCAGCGTGACAGGAGAGAGGCCTGTTTGTGTCTGTACGTGTGAACCCAGAGTGACGGACAGAAATGGGCCAAAGGCTGAGGGAAGTGGACACCCAGTGGAGGGGAAATCCTCCCTGTGGGTCTCACACACACACACACACACACACGGAGCATGTTAGTGTGACGCTGTATTGAAGCCGACCGAGCCCTCTGCACATTCCCCAGCCCCTCATGTCTGCTGTTGCACAGAGCCAGCAGCAGGACAGCAGCGTGGTGATGCAGAGCAGAGACAGAGTGATGGAGCTGGTGATAACACTGGAGCCGCCATTGTCTTGACAGAGTTCAGAGCAGGGTGTGTGTCTGTGTGTGTCTGTGTGTGTCTGTGTGTGTCTGTGTGTGTGTCTGGAGCTGTCACGGAACAGCTGGAGGGAACTTCTCTTTTTTGTTATTTAAGTTTTTATTCAATTTCTTATAGGTCAAACATCATACAAAAGACATCAAACTTCCACACAAACAAACCGACCATATTAAAGAAAAATACTAGGGCCGGGACTCGATTAAGAAAATTAATCTTATTAATTAGAGGCTTTGTAATTAATTAATCGAAATTAATCGCATATAAATATTTGACGTGAGAACAGTGAGAAGTCATTTTTTTCACATGGATTTTTAGTATACCATTGAATATTGACTGAATACATAAGCTTAAGCAACAAAAGTATTGTTTATTTTTGTTCAAGTCCAACACACCAGTGCAATTTTTGCCATTAAGTGTAGCAATAGCATATTTATAAATATAGTACATTTCATAAATCCAGGTAGCCTATAGGTAGGTAGACCTTCTGTAAACTAGAATACTTTGTTTTTTTAAGTAAAACACAATCCACGCTAGCTAGCACACTAGTTGCTAGCTGCTATATGTTTAGCATTGAGGTGATACTTGAGGCTGGATGTGCTGCGGTGATATGTGAATTCCTTGTTGCATAGCAACACAACCATGCTCTTATCGACGCTTCCATCCGTTGGTTTTTTGAACGCTAATTGGTGCTCCAGTATAATCGGTCCGCCTGAAACTCATCCAGTGAGAAACGTTCCGCGGTGCAAAAATAAGTGCGATTAAAATGCGTCAATTTTTTTAACACGTTAATTTTTGTGTAATTAATTAATCTTAACGCGTTAAAGTCCCGGCCCTAAAAAATACATAAAATAAAAACAAAAAATGTATATACATGTAAATACACATACATACACAAATCCCAGCCCATAAACAGCGCAGCACATTTCCCAACACTAAACAATATGTTCGCAAAGTTAGTATATGATAATATATATACACATACATACATATTCACGCATATATACATATACTTATATACATATACATAAACACACACATACACGCAAGTCGTTGTCCCCTTATATGTTGTAGGCACCTATTCCCCTTTTATATGATTCAGAAAATAAAGAGGGAACTTCTCCTGAACCTTTTTCCTCCCGGTTTGCAAAAATAAACGCATTTTATAACTTAAATTTAAACTAAAAGCATATTTTTTTAATCACACACATCACTATATGACAGAAAAATCATTATATCTTAAAATATTTAAATATTGTAACATATAACTGAGTCAGAAGATGGTTATGGATGAGCGTGACTTCATAAAAACACACAGAAACTGCCCTTTATAACAGGAAATAAGTGTCTGCATGCATCAGTGTGCATGTAGGAATGACACACAGGAAACATGCACGCCCACATGTCTGCATCCCTGTGTTTGCATCTGTGTGTGTGTGTGTCAGCCCCCAGGTGATGTAGGTGTAAATGGTCCTTTGATTAGCATGTGAATGTTGTGTGGACGGGTGGTGGAGACGGAGCAGCAGCTCTCTGTCTGACCTCAGGGATGTAAATAACCGTGACAACGCTGTTTTTCTTTTCTTTTCTAAAGAAAAGAAAAACTCTACACGTGCTTTTTTTCTCTTTTTTTTAAACATTTTGAATGGATGAAACAAATTTGGGATGAACTCAGGAGTCAAGAAGACAGGAGTCAAAGTTCAGCAGGCGATCTGGGAAGTGGATGTGATAAAACTGTTTTTTAAGACAAATTGTCAAACATCAGCACTGAGGAAAAGGACTGTTTTTCGTGCTTATTATTACACGCGTAATATACCTGCCATGATTTAACCCTTTAGAGTCTCCAAAAGCACCAAATCCAGACTTCTTCATCACATCCAGACTAGAAAACAAAGCAGCTTAGAGCCCTACTGTAAATTTACCTGGAAAACTGGAGACAAGGTCAAATATATTTAGTATAAAATGATAGAACTGGATGTAACCCTCTTATATGTTATATTTGCAACATTTAAAATTCTTTATTGAGCATGAGTGTGTTAAGTAAAAGTAAGTAAAAAAAGATTCAAAATCACACTTTATGTTGGACTAAAGGACTAAAAAAGACACAAAATAACTAAAAAAAAAGACACAAAATGACAAAAAAAAGACACAAAATGACTTAAAAAAGACACAAAATGACCAAGAAAGACACAAAATGACCAATGTTAACCATAAGGAAAACCTGAGTAGAAATCACTAAACAAACTGAGTAAATATAATTGAAAACATTTGTAGGATATAACTGCAAATTTGCTTATGATTTACTTTAAAAATATGTTGTACTGACTGATTTTACACTTATTGTACACGTATTTTTACAAATATTTAAACCATGTAATCTGTGAGTCAAATATTAATTTATTTTGAAGAAGTAAACCTAATTTATATGGATATTTTACACAAAGATTCCTGTTGGAGTTCTACTAATGAGTTTTGATGTCAACTCAAATACTCATCATGATAATATTCAGCATTTTTATTTAGTATGCATACCTTTATATTACTGTCACATTTACAGGCTCCTTGAATCATTTCTTAACTGCATGTTAGTGTTGAATTTCACACGCAGCAGCTCTGACCTTTGGAAAATCCAGTTTCGGTTCCTGATTCTGCGGTTCCATGTCTCAATTCAAACAGCACAACAGGAAATTACAGCAGAAAAACATGACACATTGTTGTCTCGTCATATATTTATGTCCCAGTCTGAGTTTTTTCCATTTATAAGCAACTGTCTGTAATCTGAAACAGTCAGCGCTCATCACCCTCAGCGCCGTCACTGCAGTGTTAGAAAGCAGAGGATCACAACTGCAACATTTAAAATTCTTCATTGAGCATGATAGTGTTCTGAAAGTAAAAAACAAAGATTCAAAATCACATTTTATGTCGGACTAAAGGACTAAAAAAAGACACAAAATGACCCAAAACCCCCCACAAAAAGACACAAAATGAAGACAGAATGACCAAGAAAAACCACAGAAGACACAAAATGACCAGAAAAAAAGACACAAAATGACCCAAAAAGACACAGTAAGACACAAAATGACTAAAAAAAGACACAAAATGACCCGAAAAAAAGACACAAAATGACCAAAAAAGACACAAAAAGACACAAAATGACCCAAAAAGACACAGTAATACACAAAATGACTAAAAAAAGACACAAAATGACCAAAAAAGACACAAAATAAGAAGACAGAATGACCAAAAAAACCCCACAGAAGACACAAAAAAAGACACAAAATAACTAAAAAAGACAACAACAGACACAAACTGACAAAAAAAGACACAAAATAACCAAAAAAGACACAAAATAACTAAAAAAGACACAGCAACGGACACAAAATGACTAAAAAATACACTAAATGACCAAAAAAGGCACAAAATAAGAAGACAGAATGACCAAAAAAAAAAAAAAAACCCACAGAAGACACAAAATGAAAAAAAAAGACACAAAATAACTAAAAAAGACACAACAACAGACATGAAAGGACATGAAAAGGATTCAAAAATTGACAAAATAGCCCCAGACTCCATAAAATTAAACTGTCTGGAATTTAATTTAATTTACAATTTGTTTATGTCTCGAGGAATCATTGAGGGCAACCGCTCATTTACAATAATGACGATTTAAGGAACTGTCTGTAATCTGAGAGAGTCGGCCCTCATCAGTCACTGCAGTGTTAGAAAGCAGAGAACAGCATGTCCTGAATGAGCTGTCAGAGGCATCGCGTGCTCTTCACCTGTGTGTGTGTGTGTGTGTGTGTGTGTGTGTGTGTGTGTGTGTGGAGATAGAATCAGAGTGATAAGAGAAGGAAGCATGTGGTTGTTATCTGTGAGCAGCTCCTCCTGTTTTGTCTCCACTGATGTTGAAACTCTGCTGCTGCAGCCGAGAGCTTTGAGAGAAGTTTGTGGACTTTCTGCTCCTTCACTTCATGTTATTTGGCTTTTGCATTGCATTGTCTTTGCACTGTTTTGCATCACAAACACCAGGGAACCACTCCAGACATCAACATTTGAAGAGGTTCAACGATTGACTTCTGATGCACACTTTCAGCCTCACACAACCAAAACAAACTTCTTCTTACTGGATAATAAGAGCGACATGCAACTTGCTCTCATCTCTCATTTTAAGGCCGATAGAGTCATGGAAATAATTATTAGACCGTTGTTTTCTTAAATTTCTTGTTCATTTTAATGCTTAGTACAACTAAAGGTTATTATTACAACAAAAATAGCTGATAAGAGTTTAATTTCAGAGCTGATATCTAGACATTTTCCATGGTTTTCCTGATAATGATTTTGGTTATTATCAAGAAAACCATGGAAAATGTCTGGATATCAGCTCTTAAATTAAACTCTTATCAGCTATTTTTGTTGTTATCATTATATTTGTCCAAACAAATGTACCTTTAGTTATACCAGGCATAAGAATGAACCAGAAATTTAAGAAAATGGTCTAATATTTTCTCCATGATTGTATGTCAAGTAAAATCAAGTTAATTTTATTTATATAACCTATAAATCACAGATTTGCATCACAAGGCATTACACACTGTACATGGTATGATACCCTTTGTCCTTAGACCCTCACATCAGCCAGGGAAAAACTCCTCAAAAAGCCCTTTTAACACGGGGATAAAAAGAAGAAGAAACCTCAGGGAGAGACAGAGGATTAAAACATTAATCTCAATATAACAGCCAAGTTATTTTTTAAACAAAAAACACATCCTAACTTAACATAAGCAAACTTTTTTATAAGAATCCACAAAAATGATTATTTATAATTGATTATTTATTACACTTTAGACATAAACTTGTCGGTGCTTTTTGCCAGAACGAGCTACAAGATGAACACATTGTTCCTAAACTATCTCAAATATGCACCACCGCTCAAAAGTTTGAGGTCACTTAGAAATGTTCTTGTTTTCAAAAGAAAAGCACATTTTTTTCAAATTAAAATAACTGACATACAGTGTAGACATTGTCAATGTGGTAAATGACTTTTAAAGCTGAAAACAGCTGATTTTCTTATGGAATATCTATTATATATTGTCATGTGTTCCAGTGGCACATTGTGTTAATCCACGTTCATAGTGTTGAAAGGCTCATTGATCATTAAAACACCTGAGCATTATGTTAGCACATGATCCTTCCTCAGACCGGTTGAGTATCTAGAGGTAAAGTTGGAGATTTGTAGGTTAAAATTATTATGTCTACCCATGTCAATGTCTTTACTATATTTTTGATTCATTCTGTGACTCATTTCATGAATAAAACAGTTTGTTTCCATGGAAAACAACACACTTTCTGGGTGACCTCAAACTTTAAAGCACTACACTGCAAAAAAAGAAAAGTTGGGTGAACTCAAAATTTTGGACAAAAAAGTTGGACAATTAAACTAAATATTTTAAGTTTTGTTTTAGAGTTTGCTCAACAAGATTTTTGTCAACTCAACTGTAAGTTGTACTAACTTACAATTTTACATTGTAATAACTTTTAATCCTTACTTCTGCTAACTTCTGCAATGTGCTGAATTGGCTCGATTGTAACGCCGCTATGAAATGTCAGCTAATGTTGCGACCACAATTTTGAGTTAGCATTGATACGCTAATGGCTACTCTTGTAGCTGTATCAAGCAGCGCCGCTAGCATCAGTTAGCCGCTAGCATCAGTTAGCCGCTAGCTTTCGCTAATGACCGAATTTCACCGCTTTCCCACATTTCACAACAAATAAAAAAGAGTTATCAGAACTATTGTCCCTTGTTTTGAACCCCAACTTAAAGATATAAGTAACAACAACTCACCAACTTTTTTTAAGCAGACAACTGGCTTCCTTTGTTGTGCTAACTTACATTATTGCCCTAAATGTCAATAATTTATATTTCCAAGTTTTACCAACTTAAATCACTGTTTTAGGCCACAAAATACAAGTTGACTTTTTTGTAGTGTAGTGTATCTATGTAAGACATAATGTACAGCGAGCATTATTGCCAATAGAACGCCAACAGGTTGATGCATGACACAAATGCAAAGCTTGATGTATATTACCCCACTGATTACACTTCTACTAACTAAGAAAATCAATAATTTGACACAAAAAATTTATTTTTAAATGATTTTGGTGGTTCGAAATGTATTGTATTGCTTCATCTTCCTTGAGATACTATTGTTGGAACAGCATGCATAGCAACGTACCATTTAATTTTAAACAGATGCATAAAACAGCATCAGCACCTGATTGAGGTTTTCTGTCCCATGATACAAACTGTCAAAGTCTGCTGACATTTTCTTTTCAGTTAACTGTCTTTCAACACTGCAGCAGCCGATACGGTGCACCATGTTGTGTTTACTTCATGTCCTCTTTGTCGTTTTCTCGGTATTCCAGCTGAGAACTCGACCTCTCTGCTTCTTCTGCTCTGTTTTCTTTTTCTTCTCTTCACTGAGGAAGGTTCAGCCATTAACCTTGGATGGAAAGTCTTGTGCTGTGTTCTTTATGAGAAAAAACCTTCCATGATGTTTTCTAATGGATAAACTTCTTTCTGCAGATCGGTTTGTATGATTGAACGCGGCCCTTCAGAGTTTGTGAGTGTTTCATAAAGCAACAGTTTGCTCTTCAGAAATAACAGACAGCAGAATGTTTTTATGCACCAATCAGAATGGAGCACTCAAGAATGCTGATTATGCAATTTCTCTCATATCAGATGAAATGAGTTGATATTTGCACTGCAAAAACTGAAATCTAAGTCAGATTAAATATCTTACACCAAGGGGATATATGCTTATTTTTTGTCTGATAAGATTCTTAGACAGCAGTTTTTATTTTAGACTGTTTCACTTGTTTTAAGTGTTGTGGTCCTTAATTATCTAAATCAGATATTACAGCTTGTTACTGAGATTTTATGACCTATACTGAGTAAATACATGCTTGAAACTAGAATATCAAAAGTTACAAAGCTGTTCACAACACTTACAAGTATAAAACGACTATTTCAAAGTAAAAATGTCTTATTTCAAACATAACTAAGAACAATTTGACCTCTTCACATACTTCAAACAAGCAGCCAGATGGAATCAATTATTTTATTATCAATGAAACAATAGAAGTGTGTATTGTTGTGTAGTGTGTATGTAATTGTACATTGGCACATAGCTGTAAACTGACACTTGATATTTAAACATTTAACATAAAACATTTAACAACAACAATAAAAAATGGACTTGTTATTAGTTAGAATACACTGTTTCTAAGGTATTTTTGGGTTCGTTAAGATTAGATATTTTTACTTGTTTTGGAAACTCTTGACAATACAAATTTTCTTGTTCCATTGGCAGATCATTTTGCTATTTTTAAGCAAAATACACCTAATTTTTGTACTTTTTTCCTTCTTTTTGAAGGTGTAGAAGTTGGAGTCTAATCTGGCCGGGCAGAAAGAGACGAGATCAGCTGTTCTTTTACAGTTTTGAGCAGATATTTCTCTGAAGAAGTTGGTGTACGGATGTCATTAACATCAGGCACATGAGATCCAATCACAGTGCATTCTGGTCTCCAGATGTGATGCTTTCTGTGTGATCGTGCATCCGTACTGATCACATGTTAACCCTCTGGAGTCCATGAAACCACCTGCACTGCAAAAAAAGAAAAGTTGGGTGAACTCAAAATTTCAAGGCAACAAACTTCCGTAAAATTTTAAGTTGGACAATTAAACAAAATATTTTAAGTTTTGTGTTTGAGTTTGCTCAACTCTGAATTCAGATTTTTGTCAACTCAACTGTAAGTTGTACTAACTTATAATTTAACATTGTAATAACTTTTCATCCTTACTTCTGCTAACTTCTGCAATGTGCTGAATTGGCACGATTGTAACGCCTCTATGAAATGTCAGCTAATGTTGCGACCACAATTTTGAGTTAGCATTGATACGCTAATGGCTACTCTTGAAGCTGTAACAAGCAGCGCCGCTAGCATCAGTTAGCTGCTAGCTTTCGCTAATGACCGAATTTCACCGCTTTCCCGCATTTCACAACAAAGAAATAAGAGTTAGCAGAACTATTGTCCCTTGTTTTGAACCCCAACTTAAAGATATAAGTAACAACAACTCACCAACTTGTTTTTGAGCAAACAACTGGCTTCCTTTGGTGTGCTAACTTACATTATTGCCCGAAATGTCAATAATTTATATTTTTATTAAAACTGATACCAACATGGCATGGTGAAGATCTTTTAACAGATTTTTATGGACATAATAGCCCAAGATTTCAGAGGGTTAATCACAGCTCTAAATGGGGTATAAAACCACTTAATGGTGAGACACTTGTTTGTTTAGATTCTCATAATTTTACACCAAGTCCATGTTTTCTTGCCGTGTGTCTGGTCATCAAACCCAGTTCCTCTTTCAGGCCCAATCACAAACCGACTTCCTGTGTATCACACGCTGAGATTTTGCAACACGGTGGTGTACACAGACGCTCCCTCATTGTCTGCTCTGTGTCTGTCTTTCTGTCGTTCTCACACAATAAATTCCATGATAAGCCATACTCACTTCCTGAGTACATGTGTCATGCACACACACACACACATAGAAACACGCAGACAGGTTCCAGCTCCAGACCTGATTAGAGCATGTGGTGAGTCTTTGTTTGAGGACAAAGGATTTCCCCGTCTGAGACGAGCAGCCGGTGGCAAAGAAACAAGGAGGAGGACAAGATTAGCTGCTGAATGAGAAGTGAGGGTGTAGGGGGGGAGACAGGGGGGGTTAGGGAGGAATATTAAAAAATAAAAGCAGGATGAGAGTATAAAACTGCTCCGACCTGGCTTTACAGGCCTCCAAATTTGAGTTTGATCATGCAAACTTAGACACTACTTACCTTTTTTGGAGCAGGAGTTTTGTTAGGATCAGATATTTTATGCATTGCAGAAGTTTAAACATGTTTGACGTGTTAGAAACACAAGAACTGACATTATTTTTGTCCCAGAGGTAACAGAAAAGGTCTCTGACCTTTACACCTTCTGCTTTTGCTCACCTGGTTAATTGAAGCTCATTCCCTGGGACTATTTTGTACATTTTTTAATCCTTTTCATCCTGCCTGTCATTTTGTGTCTTTTTTTTAGTAATTGTGTCTTTTTTGGTCATTTTGTGTCTTTCTTTAGTAATTTGGTGTCTTTTTTTTAGTAATTTGGTGTCTTTTTTAGTTATTGTGTGTCTTTTTTAGTTATTTTGTGTATTTTTTTGGTCATTTTGTGTCTTTTTTTCGTCTTTTTGTGTCTTTTGTTGGTCATTTTGTGTCTTTTTTTGTCATTTTGTGTCTTTTTTGTTCTTTTTTTTACTTTCTAAACACTATCATGCTCAATAAAGATGTTGCAAATGTGAACAAAGGTTGCAAATATAACATACAAGAGGGATGTTAAACATGTTTGACATGTTAGAATCACAAAAACAGACATTATTTTTGTCCCAGAGGTAACAGAAAAAAGTCTCTGACCTTTACACCTTCTGCTTTTACTCACCTGGTTAATTGAAGCTCATTGCCCTCACTCATCTCCAGTCATTAAGTCAATCATTGGCTCAGTCACTATGGAAATGTGAGCTGATTGAAATGTAAATGAATGGAGAGTAAGGTAAAGCAGCAACATTACAGGACACACACTTTTTAATTGTTCTTTCTTTCCTCCGACACTCCTGTCACAAATTAAAGTGTCAAAAACAGACAGAAAAGTCTAAATAGATTTTTTTTTTTAAATTAAAGACCATCAACGTGACAAATTTGACATGAATGACAGGAAGAGGAACAAAGAGGCGAAAGAAAGTGAGGGAATTTCCAGAAGGAGAATACAGAGGAATTGGAAACAAACAAGGCAGTAAACATGTCAACACATGACGGACGGTCCGAGTGGAGAAATTAGTAAACTATTTAGTGACGTGCATGGTATTTTAAAGAATGTTTCTCACATGGTGACAGGTTAAATCTTACAAAAACAACAACAACAGCCGAATATTTGTAGGAAAATATGTTACGTCAGTGGTGTCTGAGGTCTTTTTTCCTCACAATGCTGAAATTGTCGACCTGATGCAGACCCGTCACCTCTGACCTCACATGCCTATGATCATTTGTGCTGCACGTAAGCAAAGCAAATGACACAGTTATGAGTTCAGGGAATGACCTATTTCTCTCTTTTTGTTGCCCTGGTGTAAATAACTTAATATTAGTTGTGGGAACATGTACGACTTTGGATCTAATCAACAGTAGCAGGCTTAAAATTTGAAAGTATTAGTGTTGAGGGACAAGTTACAGCATGTGGACAGTGTTTTGTAATGTTTCTGGTTAACTCTATGGAGTCTTGGGCTATTTTGTTTTTGAATCATTTTCATCCTGCCTGTCATTTTGTGTCTTTTTTTTTGTCATTTTGTGTCTTTTTTTAGTCATTTTGTGTCTTTTGTTGGCCATTTTGTGTCTTTTTTAGTCATTTTGTGGCTTTTTTAGTCCTTTAGTCCAACATGAAATGTGATTTTCTTTTTTTTTACTTACTAAATTTTAAATGTTGCAAATGTGAACAAAGGTTGCAAATCAAACATATAAGAGGGTTCCATCCAGTTCTATCATTTTATACTAAATATATCTGAGCTTGTCTCCAGTTTTACTTGGTATATCATCATCAAACTGAAACTGGCCTCATGGAGTTTACAGCCAGAACTTTAGAGGTAAATTTACAGTAGGGCTCCACGCTGCTTTGTTTTCTAGTCTGGATGTCATCAAGAAGTCTGGATTTGGAGCTTTTGGAGACTCCAGAGGGTTAAAGGAACACCTTGGAATTATTGAAGTGTGGTTGTATGAGGTACATATTCATAGTCAGTGTATTTTAGTAGATGGTGGCCAGCACGCCAAAGATTGGAGGCGCTGCTATCTGCATGGAAGTTATGATCTTCTGTGTAGCAACAAAACCCTTTAAAACCACCTCAAAAGATTGTTTAAATGGAATTTTTTTATTCTCTATTTTTTACTACTGACTGGTCTTGCATGTGTGTTGCTGTTTTTATTCTAAGATGAAATATCATCTCTGCTCTATGCAGACGATGTTGTTCTATTTGCTGCAAAAAGCCGAGACGTTCAGCTTGAATTTGAGGAGTTTTAAGCCGAGTGTGATTCGGTGAGGATGAGAGACGGCACCTGCAAGTCTGAGCCCAGGGTTCTCTGATGGGAAACAGTGGATTTCCCCCTCTGGGTTGGGAGTGGGTCGCTGCCCCAAGCAAAAGAGTTCAAGCATCTCTTTGTCTTGTTCAAGAGTGATGGTAGAAAGGGGTGAGAGATTGCGAAAAACCATTGACTGGGATTAAGTTGTTGCCCCAAGTGAAGGAGTTCAGGTATCTCTCGTTCAAGAGTGGTTTGAGGGTAGAAAGGCATTTCTTTGCAGCATCAGCAGTGATGAAGACTCCTTGTTGTACCTGGTTGTCATGGTGAGAAGAGAGCTGAGCTAGAAGCTGAGCTACCTGGTCCATGTTTGTTCCAACTCTTACCTGAGGTCTTGAGGTTTGGATAAGAATGTGATCGAGGAGATGGATGGATGGATGGATGGATGGATAGTTGGATGGATGGACAAATGGATGGATGGATGGATGGATGGATGGATGGATGGATGGATGGATGTGATTCAAAGCCTCCAGACCGCTTTGACAAACACATTTTGTCATTTTACCTCGCAGGAAACAGGAGGTCTACCATCGTGTGACTTTGAGTGAATCCAAACTAACAACAAAGTCGCACAATAACACAAATAAACTGAACACAATCTCATCCAGATGCTCAGATTTGTTGTTTGTCATCCAAACACAAGGACAAAGAACAGGTTTCTATTGTTTGGGCATTTCAGTTTGGACAAGAACTTACTGGAAATGCTGAGAGTCGTTCTCACATTTATATGGACTCGTCAAGACACGTGAGACCTTGAGAGTTTGAAGATGTTTCAACTACGTTGTGACATGCGTCCATGTTTTCAGTCCATAATAAGTGGTTTCTGACATGTTTAATGTCCTATACATGCAGAGAGCGATCACAGATTTCATGACGGAGACAAAGAGAGAGGCGAAAATGAAACAGAACGGGTGAAAGAGGAAGGGAAACAGGGGGCCAAGGGCAAAAAAAGGGGCAGGAGCAGAATAATGGGGCGAGCAGCAGGGAGGAGGAGGCGGTGAGGGAAGGAGGGAAGGAGGGAAGGAGGGGGGCGTTCGCTGCTGAAAGAGAGCAGAATTCATTTGGAGGTGAATAGAAACAGCTTGGCTCCATTCAGACGGACTTCTGTCACGCTGAGGGGAGGGGGAGCAGGGGGGGCATGCTGCAGGGGCCAAAGGGCCAATGTTAACGCTGGAGTCGCTACACACTTCATATGCTAATACAGCACAGAGACACACAGACATGTTGGTAATACGTGCAGAGACAGAGCTGGGAGACGTCTGCTGTCAGAGAGTCTGAGACGGACAGAAAGACATGCAGGTAGAGAGGGAAGGACGCCAAAATCTGGATAAATATCAGACATCAGGCCTTTATTAGAACCAGACGGCAACATTATGACTGAAGTTCATGATCATAAGTGCATAAAAACACACCTGCTGTTCAAAGAATCACGAGTTTCAGCAGAGTTTTATCGTCCTGCAAAAGCTTTTGCTCTGTTTTTCTATATTTTCTGACTTTAAAATGAATCTGCAATGAAAATAACATGTTTTCTTGGCACGAGAATGGAAAGAGTGTCAGTTCGAGGTGATAGTGAACAATTAATACTGGGGTGCAAGAAAAGGAAACATGTTTTTGAGGAGTTTGGTAATTTTGTGTCTTTTTTTTAATAATTGTGTGTCTTTTTTAATCATTTTGTGTCTTTTTTAATAATAATTTTGTGTCTTTTTTTGTTAATTCTGTGTCTTTTTGAGTCATTTTGTGTCTTTTTAAAATAATTTTGTGTCTTTTTTGGTCATTTTGTCTTTTTTTGGGTCATTTTGTGTGTTTTTGTTAGTAATTGTGTGTCTTTTTCTGGTCATTTTGTGTCTTTTTAAAATCATTTTGTATCTTTTTTGGTAATTTTGTCCTTTTTTTGGTCATTTTGTGTCTTTTTGTTAGTTATTGTGTGTCTTTTTCTGGTCATTTTGTGTCTTTTTTTTAGTAATTTTGTGTCTTTTTTTGGTCATTTTGATACTACCCCTGATCTAATCCCTGTCTCCACTCTGGTTCTGTCCCTGAACAGAAGAATCCTCCGTGTTTCTCTGTGTGAGTCTGTAATGATGAGTCTGCTCAGTGTGTGTGTGAGGACGTTGTCACCTGCCTGATAAACTCCTCCACCACACCGATGCTATCTCATTACAGAGCCGCTGGTGTCCGAGGTGTGAGGAGGACAGGACGCAGCGGAGATAAGTCTGCTGTCAGAGCACGTCTATATCTGGACAGAAACTGTCACAAAAGCTTTAAGGAGGACTCCAAACACAGCATATTGCTTACAGGAGGATAGTATGGGGCTTAACTTTCCTGTCAGGTTTCACAGCGTCATGCAAACTGCAGAAAGTTCTAAAATGAAGATGTAGAAGGAAAATATGTCTTCTAGTCCGATTCATGTAGTTCTGTTTATTCCACTTTGCAAATGCAACTTCAACCCACACTTAAAGGACAAATTCACGCCAAAAAAACAAACATTTCCTCTCACTTGTAGTACCGTTTATTGATCAAGATTGTTTTGGTGTCAGTTACAGATTGTTGGAGATGCCAGACACAATGTCTCTTACAGAAATTATGTCCCAGTTACCAAAAAATATTGTGAGCAGTTTCATGTAATATTTATAGGGTATATTTAGTGCAGAACCTTCATGTAGTTTCTTTTGTGTTTTTGTGTTCTACAGTCCCGGAAAAAATGATCAGACCACCCTTTGTTTTCTCCTTGCTTTCATGTTCATTTAAAAAAACTTAAGTTTAATTTTAGAGCTGATATCTAGCCATTTTCCATGATTTTCTTGATAATGATTTTGGTTTTTATCAAGAAAACCATGGAAAATGTCTAGATATCAGCTCTTAAATTAAACTCTTACCGGTTATTTTTGTTGTTATCATTATATTTGTCCAAACAAATGTACCTTTAGTTGTACCAGGCATTAAATTAACAAGAAATTAAAGAAAACAATGGTCTAATATTATTTTCCATGACTGTATGTAATGCTCACAGTAACAAAAGTAGACAATGACAATCACATTTTCCTCCTTTGCAGCACTGTATAAAATTATAGATTAACGTCACTAGTCGGCTTAACATTTTTTATAAACTTTTCTTTCCGGGCTAAATACAGACTTTTAATCCAACTTATTTTCCTGAGCTGCATAATTCATGCATGATGTTACCAACAAGAGAAAGGACTAATAAACAGTGGTGGGAAAAGTATTCCGATCCTTTACTGAAGTATTAATAGCACGCTGCAGAATTGCTCCACTACAAGTAAAAGTCCTGCATTCAAAACTTACTGAAGTAAAAAATACATGAGTATCAGCATCAAAATGTACTTAAAGTATCAAAAGTAAAAGTACCTGTTGTGCAGAATGGACCCACTCAGATTGTTTTATATCTCAATAAACAAATATAAGGCTAATTCTAACTACTTAATCAATTGTTATGTGGTTTGATTTCTAAAAATGTATCATGTTTTTTATGATAAATCTCGACCTGAAAAGTAACTAAAGCTGTCAGCTAAATGTAGTGGAGTAAAAAGAACAAAGTTAACTGAAATACTCAAGTTAAGTACCTTAAAATTGCACCTACGTACTTGAGTAAATGTACTTAGTTACATTGCACCACTGCTAATAAACACTAATAAACTTACGTGCTATGATCTGATAATCTGATGAGTTGTGTTTATGTGTCTCCTGAGTCTGGATGAGTGATTTTAAATCCACAATTGATGATCAATTAAAAACCTTTGTGAGGTTTCAGGCGGCTTCGAGGCGCCGTTCGCGATAAAAACACGCCGGCGGTGGAAACGCGTCTTTTGTTTCTTCAGTCCGGGTGTGAAGGTGATTAACGGGCCGATGGGGGGCGATGAGGGCCGATCAGCGCCGATGATGGACCGGAGCGTTAAAAAGGCGTGAAGGAACCGGAGATCACCGTGAGTTAACACCAACTGACTGACCGTTTAGACATGTCCTCACCATAAAAAATATTAACATTATTGCAATTATAGCACATCCCACATGGAGAAATACACTTAAAAATAAATGAATAAAAAAAATTATATATACCTTTTCTGTATTGTTTTACAGAGTTTTTCTTGTTTTTTTTCTACAAATGCCATAAAGTACCTGTTGATACAATTATATAATAATAATAATAATAATAATAATAATAATAATGATAATAATAATAATAATAATGCATTCAAGCTTTACATCAATAATAATCATTTTAAAAAGAATAAATAAAAATATAATAAATAAACAGAGATTGTTCTTACGATTACTGTTTTTACTGTCTTATGTTGTTTTTTTAATACCAATTTTGTTCACAGTTTGCTTTTGTTTTTATTATGTAAGTGTCTTTGAGTAACTTCAGTGCTATACAAATAAAATATGTTATTATGTTATTACTATTATATGATATTATTATAGTAATGATAAGGGCTTTCAGAGGCTGGAAAGTTTTGTTTTTTGTTTTGTTTGTACCTTGAAAGGGCTTGAATTTACTCTTTTAAAGCTGTACAAACTCTTACTAAACCTAAAATATAGTGCTGATTTTTATTCCTTTTTATCTGCGATGCCTTATGAGTGAGTAGTGCAGTTAATGTGTTGCTCACAACCAAAAGTGTATGTAACATTGATTTTCACATATGAAATTAAAAGTAGTACCATTCTGGATGTGTTCCTGCATGAAGGAAAAGACATGTAATGGCTTCAGGTTCTGCCTCTGATGACATACTAACTGTGAGCTTTTTGTCCTCAGATGGAGACACACTTCTTTCCTCTCCATCCTGGCAGGTCAAAGGTCAGCCAAAGAACAACTGGTGCCAGATCAGTGCCAAGAGCTCAGAAACAACTCCAGCTTCAACCAGAATCTTCGGAAGAAATCCTTCCTGTAACTTCTCTTAAGCATAAGCTATCACCCAATTCTGTGTAACACCTTCTTAATTCCAATTTATTACCACAAGTGTTTTATTTGACATGTTATTTTGTGGTAGTTAGATGAAAAACACACCCAAATATGTGTTATAAATTGTTTTTAAACAGGGTCAAATTTAACCAGGAGGCTTAAAAAAGACAAACTTCATATGCAAACTGTATAAAACCACCATTCTCTATGAACAATAAACAGCAGAAGTGTGGTATTAAGATGCTAATCATGTTTATTTGATGCTCCTCTGCACAGTGCAGACTTTTCTGTGCAGCTTTTTAAGTGAAAACGTGAAATAAACACAGTTGAATAATGCTGCTCTGTGACATTGTGAGCACACAACAGCACCGGAGCTATTTCTGTCTGTGCAGCCTTCACTGGACTGAAGAGGCTCAGTGTGTGGGTGGTGATGTATCAACATGTCACCCTCTCTTTCTCTCACTAACTAGACTCACCAGAAACACTTTGATATCTCTGTAACACTGCTGCTCTCTGATATTATCCTAAAAATTTAATATTTTTGGAGGCCTCTGTGGCAGCCGTTACTGTGAAAACCATCATAGAAAAACATGGTAATAAGATGCCAAACATTTTTTTGTAATCAATTTAAAGTTTTACTGTAAGAAAACAGAAAGTTGCTTGACTTTTACAGCATAGGATGTGTATTTTTCTGTATTTTACATAGAATTCACTGTAATTTAACAGACATAGACATACTTTATTAGTCCACTAGGGGAAACTTTGGTGTTAGAGCAGCATCAGACACAGGGATATAAAAAATAAATACTACATACATACATAAACATACATACATATGATAGATAATAATAATACTGTAAAGAGTCAGAAATACTTTATTGATTCCTGGTGTGAAATCTGGATTGGTCCATACATAAATAGCAGAAAATTGTCAAATATACATACTTAAGAAAATAAGTATTATTTCACTTAATGTTCTTCACCTAAAAAACCCTGTCAAATAATACAGTACATTTATGGAATGTATATATAATAACTATACATACTTAAGGAAATATACAGGCTTAAAACAAAATATATATATATAAAAAAATAAATAAGTAAATAAACGTATTTATATATATATATATATATATATATATACTGTATATATATACAAACTTAGGAAAATATACAAACTTAGATATATAGACTTTTAAAAAATATAAAGGCTTAAAAAAATTAAAAAGTAAAAGAAAAAAGTTCACTTAATGTTGAAATAAACATTAAGAGATTAACAAGAAAATAACTGTAAAATAATAAAAAATATTACAAAAATAAATAAGTAAAATAAAACTATTATTTCACTTAATGTTGAAAAGCATAATAAATAAAATCAAATAATACAGTCAATTTAGGGGTATATAAAGTTAACATACAAACGTAGAAATTTAAGACTTTAAAAAATATACAGGCAAAAAATAAAGTACTTTAAAAAAAATTCGCTTAATGTTGAAATAAACGTAAAAGAATCCTGTAAAAGAATACAGTAGCCTACATTTAGGGGAATATATATATTGTGCAGTGTAGCTAAAGCTCATTATTATAGTGTTGTATTATTACAGTGCTAACACTATTATGGGACTCTCTCTCTCTCTCTCAGTTTAAGTAAAGGCCACTCTCCCTCCCTCCTCCCTCCCTTCCTTCCTTCTCCCTGCAGTTCTTCTGTTTGTTTGCACTCACTTGATCCGGAGCGGAAATTCCTCTCTCCGTTTTTGTGAATGACAAACTCATTAACAATTCATCAACACGGGGCCGCTCCATCCGGCCCCCGTTTCCAAGGCGACCGCCGCGGGGGCTCCTCTGATTGGCCGGCCGGGATAATGTATCCAATGAAACGCCTCCCGTTTGTAGCCATTCAGCAGCCTGGCGCCGCAGAGCGAGCATTGAGACAGAGACACTGCAGAGCGTCGATTCACAGCGCGGAGAGACGAGACGGGAACAGGACGCATCCTGCAGCCGACACAGACCCGCAACACCCCGCAAGACCACATCCACACAGCCCCCTTCTTCTGGGTACATCTCTGGATCTCCAAAAAAGAGGGAAAACAGATGTGGAGGTGCAGCTGCAGCCGGAGTTTCCGTGGAGTTATATAAGAAGAGGAGCGCCAGCCGCGTCGCAGTGACTCATTGATAAATAACGCGGCTCTCTCCGGACAGATGCATGAATGACCGTCAGTGAACGCAACCCGCAGCAGGGAAATCTGTGAAGGAGAGTTAGTTGCGCGTGTGTGTTGCCGTTTCTTCGGGATACCAGCGGACATTTGGAGTCATATTTCATGTGTTTAAATTTTGCACTTTTGTATTTTTTACCGTGCAGTCGCGAAGTGTTGCTGCGGGCCCTCCAAGCAGCAGCAGCAGCGCTCTGAGAAACAAAATCTCGCTTCTTCAAATTATATTAATTTTTTCCAACTCCTGCTTATAAATGCTTGACAAGCTCAAGCCCGTCATCCAGCTCGACTCCGTAATGGCGATCAGCAAGACGGTGGGCTGGCTCCGGGAGCAGCTGGAGACGCGCAGGGACGGCCTGCTTGTGATGGACTGCCGGGCCCAGGAGCTGTACGAGTCGTCGCACGTCGACACGGCCATCAACGTGGCCATCCCCAGCCTCATGCTCCGCCGGCTCAAGAAGGGCAACCTGCCCGTGCGGTCGCTGCTCTCCGACGGGGAGGACCGGGAGAAGTTCGTGCGTCGGTGCAAGACGGACACCATAGTGCTGTACGACGAGTACAGCCGGGAGTGGAACGAGAACGTGGACGGCGGCTCGGTGCTGGGTCTGCTGCTCCGGAGGATGAAGGACGAAGGCTACAAGGCCTATTATCTGGAGGGTGAGTGCGGTTCATTCACATTTTAAGGCCCCGCGGCTGCTGCTGTTCATTCACAGCCGCAGATTATTATTAATGCGCACAGGCGCATGCAGGCGGCAATGTTATCATCTGAGCTGACTTGTTTTCAGCTCAAAATAGAAAGGCCTTATTGAGAAATGCATGAATATAAAGGATGTTTATGATAATGTGGTGAATCTGCAATCAAAACAAACTGTCTGCAGACGTTTTTAGGGGAAATAAAATGCACTGAAATGCCTCCAAAACCTCATTTAATGCGCTTTTTTTGCGCACAGTTTATTTATTTTATCCTAACCCATTTTTGTTCTATTTCTCAGGTGGTTTCAGTAAATTCCAGGCCGAGCATCCAGGTCTGTGTGAGACCAACCTGGACGGCTCCTCCACCACCAGCTCCCCCACCGCCCAGGTGCTGGGCCTCGGCGGGCTGCGGATCAGCTCCGACTCGTCGGACATCGAGTCCGACATCGACCGGGACCCGAGCAGCGCCACGGACTCTGACGGCAGCCCCCTATCCAACCCGCAGCCCTCCTTCCCCGTGGAGATCCTGCCGCACCTCTACCTGGGCTGCGCCAAGGACTCCACCAACCTGGACGTGCTGGAGGAGTACGGGATCAAGTACATCCTCAACGTGACTCCCAACCTGCCCAACCTCTTCGAGAACGCAGGGGAGTTTAAGTACAAGCAGATCCCCATCTCGGATCACTGGAGCCAGAATCTCTCTCAGTTCTTCCCCGAGGCTATCAGCTTCATTGGTAAGTAATCCTGCAGAGCTCAAAGCACACTGCAGCTGCTGCAGTTTGCATGCTCATTCACTTTTTTTTAGGGCTGCAATCATGATCATTTTGTTCATTAATTCAACTGTTTTTGAGTCATTTATCTATAAAATGTCAGAAAAGGGTGAAAAAAATGAATTTTTGTCTGACTGAAAATCAAATTTACAAGTTTAAAGTGACACAATCCTGTTTTCAACACACTGCAGCTGCTGCTGCAAACACTTTGCATGCTCATTCACTTATTTTAGGGCTGTAATCATGATCATTTTGATCATTAATTCAACTGTTTTTGAGTCATTTATCTATAAAATGTCAGAAAAGGGTGAAAAAATGCATTTTTGTCTGACTGAAAATCAAATTTACGAGTTCAAAGTGACACAAATCCTCACATTCGAGAAGCAGAAACCAATCATTTAATCACTATTGTCTTAATTCCTCACATATGTGATTAATTTGAATGCATGCAGACAGAGTGAAGGGGGGCACAAGCAGATAGTCACAGACATAATCTTATTAATGGGATATGTGTTATCACTGCCAGGAAGTTCTTAGGTTCTTATTGTGCAATGGAGATTAGATGAGGTGTCCCTGGCTGTGATCTTATCAGTCAATCATGCAGGGACACACAGAGCGGGCAGATTAAGGCCATTGTGTTGAGGCGGAGGAATACAACTCTGCCTCTAATGGTGCGCGGGCTAAAATGCACTGTGTACAAATGATTTGACTTCAATGGAAGACATCCTGGCCTATCTCTTGTCCCGGGGCTTGTGTAATTGCAGCACAAAGGGCGACGTTGAAACAGGAGAATGGGGGAGAGTGAACAAGGGGAGGGCAGTAATTCGAGCGCAACAGGAAGGAAGTGGCATTGAAAGTAATCTAGGACATGGCATTGCCTCCCCCCCCTTCTCTCTCTCCCCTCCTTCCTCCCTCCACATTACAAAAGGAGCCATTTACAGGCCCTGTTGACATCCTGTTCGCCTTGACAGGGTGCCCTCATGACTCCTACGTTTACACGCCCAAATGGCACCATTGTCGGAGTAACCCTGGCGAGCGGAAGAATGGTTTAATAGACCGTAATAGTCAATTTCCCAACCGGCTACTCCAGGCCAAAAACTAAAAGAATGTCGGCTCTGTTTATGTGCGCTACCGCCGCAGCCCTGTTTGTTGACTGACACGCCTGGGAGACAGCCAGGATAATAACTTCCTGCTCTCCCTCGCTATAGGGCCCGCTGCAACTATGAGCACAGCTTGACTTAAATGTCACAGATGTTTATTGCAAGTTTTTCTTCTGGGCTGCACATGGCGTAACTCGTAGTGCTAGGGTTGTCACCATAACACATTTTTTTAGAACGATATATTTTCCCAGAAACTATCACGATAAACGATAATCTCGTTGTATCGGTGTTGTTTTAGTTTTAAAATGAAATTCGAGCATAATTAGTTCATCCTTTTCCACAGCAATGAGCTTTTAAATCTCGAAAATATTAACATTAACAACATTAATAACATTGGAATTGAAATGTGGAAAAGAAATATTAAGCTATCCTAGATAAATAAAACATGAATAAATAAACTACAACCAAAACAAATAAAATAGACTTTCAGGCTCTGTTAACAAAACATTGCAATGAGATAATCATTATGTATTATTTTATTTTATTTTATTGTACAGCTCTAATGGCTGCTTGGGAAATATAGGCTTTTTTGTACTACCTTCAAACATTTGCAGCATTACTTTAAACACAACATGACAAAGCACAAAAAAAACATTGTGTCCTTTTTTTCTATGAAACGATAAGTTGATATCACAATTATGGAATCTAAAACGTGCAACTCAGGATGCTACCACAGACTTTTCTGACATTTTATTGACTTAAACTTTCACTGATTTGCCTTAAAACCTGTTTTTTTGTAGCTTTAAATCTGTTGTGTACTACCGGATGAGATCTATAACATCTCCTTCCTCTTCTCTTATTCCAGATGAAGCTCGGGGTCAGAAGTGCGGCGTCCTGGTCCACTGCCTGGCCGGCATTAGCCGCTCGGTGACGGTAACGGTGGCGTACCTGATGCAGAAGCTCAACCTGTCCATGAACGACGCCTACGACATCGTCAAGATGAAGAAGTCCAACATCTCGCCCAACTTCAACTTCATGGGCCAGCTCCTGGACTTTGAGCGCACGCTGGGCCTGAAGAGCCCGTGCGACAACCGCATCGCGCCGCCGACTCAGCAGCTCTACTTCACCACGCCGACCAACCACAACGTCTTCCAGTTGGACCCTCTGGAGTCCACGTGAGGCCCGCCGACACCCCCGATCTTTTGCTGGAGGTTTTGTGGGCCTCCTGTTTGAAAAAAGCTGCAAAAAAGTTTCTCTTTTTTCCGCCGTCTGCCAAGGGACTGGGCTCTTGACCTTATTGATACAGCTGGTTTGAGGCGACTGCTGCGGCGCGTGGTTACCGGAGGGCCGGAGCTGTCTGGCCGAGACGCAGCTGCTGCTGACTAAACGAGGAGTGACAGTTAAAGAGACAGAAACGGAGGGAGAGAGTCATTTAAAAAATCCTTTCTTCAATCTTTATATCGCTGTCTGGACTCCTGAGGTCTTCTATCTCTTTCTTTCAATGTGTCTGAGGAACTTCAATTGTCGGACGTTATGCTTCAAAGCTCCTGGGCTGGTGTGCCAAAGAGACATGATTGTTCAAAGTGGACAGATCAGAAAAACAAACTCTTTTTTTTATGTTTGTTTCGGGGTCTAGCACTGGTTTCAACCCCCGAGACGCCAAAGGTGCGTCGTCTCCTTCGTCTTCTGTGAAGACTTGCCTGTGTGGGGTAGAAGCACCCCTCCTTTAGATGGCACACTATATACTGGACTCAATTTTACATTTGTGGAGTCTTTTCAAACATTTATACATTGTGTATATATCTTAATATAAAAGACATACAGTAAAAAGCCTTGCTCTAGTATATATATATACCCTTTGCAACAAGTGGGTACTGAAGATTCTCTTTCATATTCTACTTTTATGTAAGCAACCAAACTGCATATTGATCAGTATGTTTAAGTTGATTATGCCAAAAATCAAGTAGGCTTTCCAAGAATTGTGCAAAAATGTGTACATGTGTAATATATTTGATAATCGCTTTACGTGTGAATTCAGCCAACAGGCCTTGTTTTTGCACCCACCCTGTCACAAATCAGTCACCTTGGTTGTTTGCCTTACTTTTGCGCCCAGAAAAGGTTTTATTTTCACATTCGCCCTCAGAGAGAATCACCAGTTTACTCAACCGGAGAGTTTCTTTTAATCATCACACAAAAAGGAGAACCAAAAGTGTTTAATTTGGCACCATGTTAAAGACAGCAGACACATGTTGTGTGAGTCTCTGAGGGTTAATGTGAGTAATCCTGCTCTGTGCACAAGGAGTAAAAGTCTCTGACATGTGGACAAAGTTAGGAGGCTTTGCTCACGTCGCCTCTTCAGGGAAAAAACTCTGTGAAATGCAGTTTTTATTTGTCAAGATGAGAGAAAAAGAAGCTTTGGAGGGCCTTGTTGCCCTCCTCTACAGAGAAAGGCCATTTGTCCAGAGGAAGCCATGCTGGTAGCCTCTGCCAACCCCCTCCACTTTCCTCTCTTACGAATGTAAAGAAAAGATAAGTTATTAATAAATTGCTATTTTGTCTACACTTTCTGCCCTCCCAGTGCCTGTTTTTCCATTCACTTTCCATTCTTGCTGGTTGTTTTGTCTGTTTCCACAGTGACACTTTTTTTTATGTAAGTGTGTCCTCACCCGCAGCACAGTTGAGTGTTAACCAGCAGGACGAGTCACGACAACAAAAACACTCGCCGTGAGTCATGAGGACGTTCACCAAGCTTTAGTTATCCATTAACTGCACCAACAGAGTAGGATATATGAGTAGGGTTGTCACGATACAAAAATTTTCAACTCACAGATACTCAGGAAAATATTCGATACTCAATACCATTTTCGATACCACAAGGATAAAAACAAAGACCCCAAAATTTAACAGAAATATTTTTATTAACAAGAAAAATGCAACATGTAAAAATGAACAGAACCACAGGTTAAATATTTATAATAAAAAAAACAGTTGTGCAAAAAGAAACTGCAACTATGATAACAAGCTTCAGGTCTGAGGTAGTGCAAAAAATAAATAAATACAATAAACATCGTATTTTCGTTGTTGGTCAAACACAGACAGTAGTAGCTAATGGCTAATAATATTAGCTAATGGCTAATAATAACACGGCCAACATTAATGCGGGCCACCGGCCACGACAACCGTAATAGGTATGTTCGATACTTTTGAAAATGAGTATTGTATGTGGATACAACGTTTTAGTATCGATACTTTTTTGAGTATCGATACTTTTGACAACCCTATATATGAGGGGGCAGTCAAAAATGAGAAGGGGGCATCATGTCGACACATCAAGCTCCAGCACCTTTTTTTCTGTGCTTATAGATTTCTTCATTTTTAAGGGGTCCATGTGTCCAACCCCAACCTGGAGAAGTGGATTACACTTTGTCAGGCCTCTACCTTCAGACCTGAAGACTAAGCTCCTGCTGGTTTAGTCAGGGCCAGATTAACACTTTGTGGTAACCTGGGCAACAATATTCAAGGGCCCCATCATCACGACCCCAGAATCACCATTATCTGGCAAAATACAGAATAAATTAGAGTAATATACAGTTAATATACTCAATACATCAATAACTAAAGTGTCATCAAGTGCATTTTGTCCTCTTGTCACGGCCACCCACTCACATATGATAATATGAAAAACAAAAAACATGAGCAACTGTGGGGGGACTGAAAAATAAAAATAAATAAATGAATAAAATAAGATAAAACATCCTTCATCCAGATTTCAACCAACAATCGTGTATCGTGTGTCCCTTTTTGGGGGGATTTTTCCGCTACTGCAGATAATTTTTTCCAAATTGTAATGTATATTACCTTTGTGAGTATATTAAAATGTGCTTTCTCAACTTCTAAGATTTTGATTTAAGGGGGCAAGAAGGGGCCGAGCCCCCTTAAATAAATGTCTTGCTCCCTTAAATCAAAATTTTAGAATTTGAGAAAGCACATTTTAATATACTCACAAATTATTATTTTTTCAGTTCCCCCCCTGAGTGGTTGCCACCTTATTGTGGTCGGGGGTTTGCAGCTTCGAGCCGGCCTCGTTCACCACTCAGATCATTTTGCATGCACGTCACATTTCCAGTTGGGTTTAACGCATCCTGTCACATGTTGAATAACAAAACGAGTCGGGCACTCTCTGTTCTCTGCGACAATCATTCACAACCTGCTAAAATGCCACTCAACAGGTACAAAGTGATTCCAGTCACGCTGTAAACAACCCGACTGGTTTTTCCAGATGCTGTTCTGCAGCGAGGGCTTCGGGTTCATCTAAACACTCCCTCTGGCACTTCCTGGAGGCGTGGCCTCTGCAGTGAGCCATCAAAGGGAGCTGCACCGGGGTTATTTGATAGCGAGTTTGGTGGCGTGGACCTGTAGAGACCTGGAGGCCTGCAGAAGATGATCCTCCGCTAGAAGGGAGGAGCGTTTGGTTCTCGTGCGAGCAGCAACTCGCTTCACAGCTCGGCACCAACATTCCCACACACGCTGATTAACACCAGCAGCAGAGCGTGTGTGTGTGTGTGTGTGTGTGTGTGTGTTAATTCTCTGGAGTGTGGTTTGAGGGACAAGCAGAGCATTGATCTCCCTATATCAAAGATAAGAGACAAATCGGCGTCAACTGATTATAGTGGGGGGTTTTCAAAAGGCTGGTTCCTGTTTAGCTCTTTGTGTCTGCTGAGGCCTTGATGTGTGCAGCATGTATGAGCTCGTCATGGAGAAAAAGTCTTCAAACTGAAGTTAGGAGAGAGTTTAAGTCAATGCAAACTGCAGCTTCACTGTGATTAGCTGCTTAGAGTTCAGATTCAAGGGTTTCATACAGTCATGGAAAAAAAATATACCTCTATAAAAATATAATTTCTTGTTTCTTTGTTTGGACAAATGAAATGATAACAACAAAAATAGCTCATAAGAGTTTAGTTTAAGAGCTGATATCTAAACATTTTCCATTGTTTTCTTGATAATAACCAAAATCAGTATCAAGAAAACCATGGAAAATGTTTAGATATCAGCTCCTAAAGTACAGAGCAAAAACCAGTAGTGGAAGAACTATTCAGATCCTTTACTTCAGTAAAAGTACTAACACCACACTGTGAAATTTCTCCACTACAAGTAAAAGTCCTGCATTCAAAACTTGCTGAATCTAAAGTACAAAAGTATCAGCATCAAAATGTACTTAAAGTATTAAAAGTAAAAGTACTCAACAACAAAAATAGCTCATAAGAGTTTAATTTAAGAGCTGAAATCTAGCCATTTTCCATGGTTTTCTTGAAACTCTTATGAGCTATTTTTGTTGTTTTTAGTTATATTTGTCCAAACAAATGTACCTTTGGTTGTACCAGGCGTTAAAATGAACAATAAAGTGAAGAAAACAAGGGTGGTCTAATAATTTTTTCCATGACTGTACATTGTAAGTGGTGCACGACCAACAAAACATCACTTTTAGCAAAACTAGACACCATATATTATGAGTCCGCAGTACTTTTTCCCATCTTTTTAATCTCTTTTAACCTTAATATGCACATTAGAATTCAAAAAATAACAGAAATCACGTTTATGTGGTGAGAAAACAACGTGCAACGGAGGCTGAAAACTCTTAAAACTCAAAGCCAATTAAATATCCATTGTGATCAATTATATATGAGCAATTAATGGACAAAATGATTTCTATGAAGGACACCGCCGTGTCTTTTTTAAGCTTTACTGGAAATACAATCTGGCATGCAGCTGAACAAAGTGAGTGAATCATTGGCTATGTAACAAAGGCCCAAACCTGCACACTCATGTCCTGACGTAAATGATTTATAAAAAGACTCCCAACGTTTCAGGAGGTGCCAGCGCTCTCCCCTTTGCCCACTTTCCAGTTCAAGTGATATTTTTTTCCATTTCCTGGGTAATCATTTCATAATAACACGACGCTTCAAAGCAAACAGTAACAGCAGAGTACGCACGGTCATAAGTAAGTAAGGATTAACTTTCTCTTGATCTGAGAGTTCTTCATTTGACATTTTAGACACATTTACATAACGTAGTAATTCCTATTTCTGTATTCCAGGGATGGGCAACTGGAGGCCCGGGGGCCACATATAGGCCGCACCCTCACTTGAAGTGGCCCTCAGTACAACTACATGCATTTGAGCATGAAATCTTGAAAGTGCAGTGTAAAAATGCACAAAATGACTTCTTGCAATTAATGTTGGTCTGCTGTTCTTGCACTGGAAAAAAGAAATCACAGTAAGTGGTTATTTTTTATTTGCTTCAAACCTTTTGTATTCCTATTTATACTGTTATACATGCATTTGAGCATGAAATATGTTAAGTTACTGCACTGTAAACGTATTTAAAATTGCAGTTTCATCAGCAGTTTTCCTATATGTGGCCCTATGATAGTCTCGATGACAAATTGTGACCCCCTCCAGCATTTAAGATGCCCATCCCTGATATATATATATATATATATATAGAAAAGTACCGTAAGCTTGGGATACAGTTCAGCTCAATGTCTGAAATTGGAGAATGCATTTTTTTTGCATGCATGCATTTTTACCTCTGCTTCCAGCAAAGAGATTTTGAAATCATAAAAGTGCAGTTTAAAAATGCACAAAATTACTTCTTGCAATTAATGTTGGTCTGCTGTTCTTGCACTGAAAAAAGTGGTTATTTTTTATTTGCTTCAAACCTTTTGTATTCCTATTTATACTGTTATACACTGCAAATTATTTGGTTCTTAACCCTCTGGAGTCCATGAAAGCACCGGAGCACGACTTCTTCATGTCGTCACGATGTAAAAACTTCAGCAGCATGGAGCCCTGCTGTCAGCTTTTCTCTAAAGTTTTGGCTTTTCCAGAAGTTTCCATGTCCAATTTAATGCATCAACCCTTTTTTTAGCAAAGGTAAGTTTTTTAAAAAAACACCTCAACCAAGTGTAGAAACATGATTTTACTTTTTTTGCAGAGATTTTTCTGATTTAGCTTTGTACATTTAGCATTTGTAATGCAATCTTTTGTGTTTACTGTTTTTTTGTTGTTGTTTTTTGTAATTTCTTTGTAATTTCCACTTTCTTGTTCTTTTGATCTGTGTTTTTTGTAATTTCTTTGTGTTTTTTTATGTGTGTTTTTTTTGTAATTTTTGTGTTTTTTTGTATTTTTATTGTGTTTTGAGTGTGTTTGTTTGTGTTTTTTGTAATTTTGTGTGTGTTTTTGTATGTTTTTTTGTGTTGAAAATGGTGATCCAGTAAATGAAAAAATAATCAGGTCATATAGGTGAAGTTGTGCTGAAAACAATGATACCAACACGTCATGGTACAGATTATTAAGTGGTTTATACAGGCAGAATGAAAAGGAGTCAAAAAACGATAAAATAGCCCCAAACTCTAAAGGGTTAAATAATGTGAATGCTTAGACTTCTAAGGATTAAGATAATGTTAGATAATGTATCTTGTTTTAAGAGTTAATTTCTTATTTTAAGTGTTCAACATGCTTATTTCTAGATTTAATAATCTTAATTCAAGACATCTTCTCAAGTGAAATTATCTGTCCATGCAGCAAGATCATTTCCCTCAGATTTAGTGTTTTTATCTTGTTTTTAGACACACCTTTTTTGCAGTGTATGCATTTGAGCATGAAATATGTTAAGTTACTGCACTGTAAAAATATCTAAAATTGCAGTTTCATCCAATCTGGTTAAGTGCACGGTCCTATATGTGGCCCTGTGGTAGTTTCAATGAAAAACTGTGGCCCCCTCCAGCATTTAAGTTGCCCATCCCTGCTGTATACAGTACGGTATGTTTGTGTTGTCATACCAAAATGTCCTGCAGATAAATCTCTCTGGGGTGTTACATTGTTATGTCATCATCAATCATTCATTTTTTTCTCCCAGCGTAATAGTTTTTAGAGTCATGGGATCGGCTCGATGCTCTGGACGGAAGGTCACCAGTTTATCACAGGATTAATGCAGATATTCTGTACAGCTAGTGATAACATTCCCATCTAACTCTAATCTAATCCAGCATCCAATCCTTTTAAACGACACAACAAAGCTCCTGTAAACCCCATACTGAAAGGTCCTTGGCTGCACATCAAAATGTACCAACAACTTCATCGTCAAAGGTATGGGTCTCAAACAATATTTTGTGGCCCCCACCTTGATATGAAAGTTTAATGTTAGTTTTATATGAATGGCACTTTACCGTGTTGTGTGTGGAAGGTCCCTTTAATTACTTTTTGGGTAATTTTGTGTCTTTTTTTGGTAATTTTGTGTCTTTTTTATGTAATTTTGTGTCTTTTTTTGGTCATTTTGTGTCTTTTTAGGGTCATTTTGTGTCTTTTTTAGGTAATTTTGTGTCTTTTTTTTGGTCATTTTATGTGTTTTTAGGGTCATTTTGTGTCTTTTTTGGTCATTTTGTTTCTTTTTTTGGTCATTTTGTGTCTTTTTTCTGTCATTTTGTGTCTTTTTTGGTCATTTTGTGTCTTTTTGGGGTCATTTTGTGTCTTTTTTTTGTAATTTTGCGTCTTTTTTGGTCATTTTGATACTGTCTCCAGCGGCCCCCAGGTAATTTGAGTTTGAGACCGCTGGTCAAAGGGATGTTGGATGAGTGAAGGTTCGTACAAAGTTCATAACAATCTATGCTATAGTGATTTATATTTCACTAGTGATTGGATTATCATTGCAATTCCAAAAGTTACACAAAGATGGAGTAGATAAAAGTACAGAATGTGACGTAAATGGAAATCAGTTTAACGTCTGTTTGTTGAGGCTGTGAAATCGCTGGTCAAAGTTCTTCATGGGATGCAATAATTTGCAATCGGAAGTGCAATTTTTATTCACCCTTTGACCACATACAGTCATGGAAAAATTATTAGTTTTGTCTTGTCTCTAGTCTTGTTTTCTTCAATTTCTTGTTCATTTTAATGCCTGGTGCAACTAAAGGTACATTTGTTTGGACAAATATAATGATAACAACAAAAATAGCTCATAAGAGTTTAATTTAAGAGCTGATATCTAGACGTCTTCTATGGTATTATTGATAATGATTTTGGTTATTATGAGGAAAACCATGGAAAATGGCTAGATATCAGCTCTTAAATTAAACTCTTATCAGGTATTTTTGTTGTTGCGTACTTTTACTTTTGGTACTTTAAGTACATTTTGATGCTGATACTTTTGTACTTTAACTTTAGTAAGTTTTGAATGCAGGACTTTTACTCGTAGTGGAGTAATTTCACAGTGTGGTGTTAGTACTTTTACTGAAGTAAAGGATCTGAATACTTCTTCCACTACTGGTTTTTACTCTGTACTAAACCTGAATTTCCCCCATGAGGGATCAGTAAAGGAATATCTTATCTTTTATGCACATTTTCAGAAGTTTTATCAAATCTTTAAAGTTTCCGTCAAGCTTTTCTCATGCAAAACATGACTACAACCAATGTGTTAGCAACTGAAGTGTTGATGGCCTGCTACCATTAAGGGATATGACATAAGTGGTCATATAGTTTGAATGACTTGTTGTTGAAGGAGGTTGAAGCACACATTCAGCCAGCAGTGGTTCCCTCAGAACAGCATGAAATCCAATGTCTTGCTCAAGGACACTGTGACAGAAATGGACTCACTGGCTGCTGCAGGGATCAAACCTGTGGCCCTGCAGGTGAAGGGACAGGTCTCTGCAGCAGCCCGGATATGGTCCATCAAGCTCCTGTTCCCAGAATGGGCTGCGGTGATGTCATGGCAGGAGATTGACACGCGCGGCATGCCGAGCTCCCCGGCGGCTCTCATGGCCGTTCTTCCTGTCTGCGGCTTGGCCTTTCGCAGTTTTAAAGCCTCGGATTAAAGGGCACAGGAAACTACCGGCGCTAATTTTAGACAGGCATGTAGATGGGCTTGGCAGACCCCCATCAGCACCTTCATCACAGCGGCACAGCGGCTGTGACAGGACGGGCCATACAGGGATCTGAGAGCACGTATGGACGGGTCATGGTGAAGGCATGCGGACATTTGGTCGGATGACGGATCGGCCCGGGCCTCAGAGGAGTTAAATGTACAGTAGTGAGGAGGCTAAAAATAGCACTGCATTTAAAAACAAAGTCAGGGTCTGCATAAGTGGCTGAAGGTATATATATATATATATATATATATATATGTATATTAGGGATGCACGATATTGGATTTTTTTAACCTGGTCTCACAGGAATCCGTGAAATAATCAATATTTTGACTTAGTTTCTGCATAAAAGTGGATTTTGATCACATTTCTAGCTACAAATATATGCTTTATTTTCTAAATATTCACTCAGTGAATGAGTGAATACATAATCACTTTGTATGTTGGAATAGCCACTGGATATGACTGTCATTAACTTGCATTGTAGCGAAATCCGTGTCAGCTTCACGGAAATTTGATTTATTCCGTGGCTATTCCACGGATTTTGAGTTAAGCAAATCTGTGGCTATTTCACGGATTCCTGTGAGACCAGATTGGATTTTTTGCCGATATGCCGATTTTTTACAACTCATTTAGCCGATTACCGATAACGATATTTTTTTCCCTCACAACTAATACCCACAATCAGGGCAAATTTGGCCAATTTCCCAATTGACATAATAAGTAAACATAACCTGTGTTCACTGGGAACATGTGAAAAGTGCAACTGTACAGCAATTAAACCCAAATTGAATAAAACTACATGTACCTTACAGACTGATGCTTAAATTCAAATTCAACTTAAAACAGGAGCCCAAGATGTGACGACTCAATCTGCACTGTGCAAACAAAATCACAAAAAGTACAAAAAATATAAGCAGCTTCAGTCCCTAATCAGAACATAAATAAATAGGAGGGCTCAGACTACACTGCACTATTTTATGAGCTACAAACAAGGTGCAACAGAGAGGTGATGTGCACCCCATTATTTAATCACTTTATTATATCGGCCGATATTGGTGTGTTGATCGATGTCCAATATCGGCCGATACCGATAACGTGCCGATAATATCGTGCATCCCTGATATATATATGGGATGTATATATATATATATATATATATCAATCCATTAAAGCTATTGATAATATCACTAAATGATAATTTGGTCAAATAGATCAATGGCAATTTTGGCCAAGTATTTACGTAATTTCCAACTCAGTTCCTGAGCGGTTGGACATATATTAATGTAAAATAAAAAAATGAACATATCTTTTTGATCAAATAATCATCTAGTGATATTCTCAATAGCTTTAATGGATTCCTCGACCCAGAAAATGTATATTTTGACACCAAGATTGACCTTCTAAGCGGCTTGGAAGATATATTGGTTCTCATAGATTTTATATGGCTGCCATCTCCAAACTGCAATCTTGATAAAGTGGCTCCCATCAAAAATAGAAACTTATGGAGATGGAGAGCATGTGGAAATAATCTGGTGCTTTTGTCCGGTGTGTCACCTTTATTTTGCTCAGCAGCCTGACTAAAGTTATTAATTATATTTCTGAAGAAACTATCAAGGTTGCAGTCGTTAAATGCTCTCTCTCTCTCGCTCTCTCTCTCTCTCTCTCTCTCTCTCTCACTCTCTCTCTCTTTAACAGTGAGGTAAACCACAGAAATTCTTTATGCAACTAATAACTTCATCTACCAAGAATGTGTGCTTGCATATATTTGATTGTGCACTGTGTTCTTGGCTGGTTCAATGTCTTTGCCAGATGCTGCTACTTTTTTCTTTTTTTTTCTTATAAATTAATGTGGAGGTGGTATTTATACAATGTTATACTTATGTAGGTTTATACAATAAAGACTCGGCAGCTATACAGATCGTTTCTTCAAATCCATTCATTTGTTTAATTACCTTTGAGTTTTTGTAGGAAAATATGCTGAGCTGAGTTGGATCTATGGAGGTGATTCATGAAAGTTTGAGTTTAACTGTTTTGTCTTGAGAAGCTTTAGGAAATGCACCACAAATTTAGAATAACCAGAACTTCTTTTTGGGACGTTCTGCTGATTTGTTTCTTTCAGAGGGTGTGGCAGACTCAGTTTTAAGAGAATAAAGGTTACAGAGAAGAAACTAGAAGTTTTATTTTGTTGGGAAGAGGTGAAATATTGCTCCAAAGTTCCAAACATTTTAGCGAGAAAGAGTGACTCTTTGACCTTTGACCACAAGATATCTAAATGGAAATGACTTCTCTGGCAACCCCTGAGTCTCCTCTTTACATACAAGTCCACTTTATTCTAATAACATCCAGTTTAAGGTTTTTTTAATGTAGTAAAATGTAATTTTCGACAACTGAATTTTTTGAATATTTCTGCATACTGGGGTCACTAAACAGTCTTGCAATTGCATAAAATAAGATGAGGAGATTTATTTTTGTTTTTATTCTTACTTTTTTTTATAGTATTGGATGAGAATCTTGTCTGTGGATGTGCAGATAGAGCCAGGAAGTGATTATAAACTGGACACAGCGAGCCTGGCTTCCTTAGAGAAAGAAACCAAACCACAGCGAATACCACTCATCAATTCAGTGCAATTAAAAAAACATTTTGGAGTTAAAGATTGTCATCAGTGAAGTGTGCTTTCAGCTAAATGTCATAAATGTGTCTGTCTAACACGGTGAACGTGCTGCAGCCACAGATGGCTGCATGGACCCTGAACATCAGCGCTGTTTGGCTCTCCGGATGATTCATCTTGGCCGCCGTCTTGTCCTGAGTTTTAACGCTAAGAAAAGACATGACAGACAGAAAAAGTCATGCAAAGCAAATAATAACAGCTGGACCGGTGAGTGAAATATGTTCCATGTATCTGGAATGATTAATAAGTGATGCATTACTTCTCTGAGTTAACAACCTAGCATCACCTTTGACCTCTGCGTCACCAGCAGAACTTTTTCCCTGCTGCATATTTGTTTTTTATCACAGTAGAATCGAGTTAAACAGCCAATTACAAGTGAGATCCAGATAACACCACGCTGAATGTTGGAATAATAACAGCTCGAATGCTATTTTGGCTGCAGATTGAGTTTTATAGCAGAAAAAAAAAAAAAGCTCACGACTCCAGGTGCTTGCTAATAACGCCGTCCTCCAGTTGGAGCAGCTCGGCTGCCAGTGCGTGGGGAGCTTTTGTTCCAACACAGGGCACAGGCCACAAAGTAACTTTTAAAAAGTCCGAAATCAGCACCTGGACCAGTAATTGTTGAGCTGCTGGCAGCAATCAAAGCCCCCGATCCGCCTGTTACTATTTCCTCCAGAGCGCCAGAGACCCGTGCTTATTTGTCCAAACACGTGTTGCAGAGTTACATCCTGTAGTGTTGAAAATGCCACATCCGTTTTGTGATTGAGTGGGCATAGCGTCCAGCTGTGGGCTCAGTGTGGAGTGCGGCTGCCCCAGTTCCCACTGGCTTTTTGGCCCCGAAAGTAAAGGCAAGAGGTTGCCGGGCTAAACTTGGCGCGCCTGCTAATCCTCTGCTAACGGTTCCTGTCCCTCTTACCCTCGAGCGACAGCGTGTTGACAGCAGCCTCCGCCCCCCTTCATCTCTCCCGCCTCCATCCATCCCTCCGTCAGCTCCCCCCCACCCCCCACCCACCTGTCTCATGTCACATTGCTTCCCTCTCATCCACTCCAGCAATTTCCTGTTGCCCTCACAGATCGTGTTACAAGTTCCAAAATTGCAAAGGCACACACACACACACACACACACACATTCTCGTACTTCTATCTTTGTGGGGACCGTCATTGGAATAGTGAATTCCCAGCCCCTTACCCTAACCTTCACCATGACAACTAAATGCCCAACTCTAACCCTAGCATAAACCTAATTGTAATATTAACCCGAAAACAAAGTCTGAACTCTCAAAAAAGCCTTTAAAGAAGTGAGGACCGGCTGAAAAAATGTCCTCACTTTGCAAAATTGTCCTCACTCTGTTGGTTAAAAACGTGTTCCGGTCCTCACTATGTCGGAAGTACAAGAACTCACACACAAACACACACACATTCTTGTACGTCTATCTTTGTGAGGACCCTCATTGGAATAGTGAATTCCCAGCCCCTTACCCTAACCTTCACCAACACAACTAAATGCCCAACCCTAACCCTAACATAAACCTAATTGTAACCTTAACCTTAAAACAAAGTCTGAACTCTCAAACAAGCCTTTACAGAAGTGAGGATCGGCTGAAATGTCTCACTTTTTCAAAAATGTCCTCACTCTGTTGGTTAAAAACGTGTTCCGGTCCTCACTATGTAGGAAGTACAAGAACACACACACACACACGCGCACGCGCACACACACACACACACACACACACACACACAAACACACACACACACACACACACACACACACAGCCTACTTGCACAGACATTAAAGGGCGCAAACACACACACACACTCTTGCATGCCAGCTATGCTATCATTTTCACTGCCAATCCTCACAATCTCATCACTTACACCATAACACTTTCCATCTCTCTCTCTCTCTCTCTCTCTCTCTCTATCTCTCTCACACACACACACACACACACACACACACACATACAATCTCTCTCTCACTCTCTCTAACCAGATTATTAATCCCGCTTAGGGAACAGGCTGTGACCAAAAACCCCGTCGGAAGCAACAGATGGACTAGCTCACAAAAAAACAACAAAAACCCCCAAAACACTTCCTGTCGGCAGATTTACGCACACACAGTTCACACACAGCCCTCACACAACCCTCTCACACACACACACACACACACACACACACACACACACACACACAACCTATCAGACCATAACACCTCCCATGAATGGTTATGATAATGGGGTTGTTCAGGTCAAGATTATAAATGCGTGTGTGTGTATGTGTGAAAGCACCTCCTCCGGCAAACATGGCACTTTTTTTTTGTTGTTTTTTTTTGTGTGATATTTTTTGGTGCAGTTGGATTCTCGTGTTTATGTGAGAGTGAGAGGGACGAGGACACGGGACGGGTGTGGTGGTGACAAGTTGTGCATTTTCTTCTAATTGGGCAGCAGGCAGACTGCTAATTAAAACGCATATTCGAGCCTCTTTTCACAGCTGACTGGATGTGTGTGAGTGGGTTTGTGTAGCGTTCACATACTGTGTAAAAAAGGAGAGACCCCAATTGGGGTCGCGAGATGATTTCTGGGGGTCACCAAATCATTTTGGAAGTCAGCTCTGTCTCCACTGTGTTAAAGTGTTTTAGTCTTTTTGGTCACTTAATGTATTTTTTTGGTCGTTTTGTGTTTTTTTTCTTGTCATTTTGTGTCTTTTTTTAGTCATTTTCTGGCAATTTTGTGTCTTCTTTGGTCATTTTGTGTCTTTTTTGGTCATTTTGTGTATTTTTTTTTGTCATTTTCTGGTCATTTTGTGTCTTTTTTGGTCATTTTTTGTGACTTTGTGGTCAATTTGATTCTTTTTTGGGTAATTTTGTGTCTTTTCTGACAAATCCCAAAGTATCAAGTTGTTTCTTTCCAAGGAGTCTCTGGCTTGAAGCTGACTGTTACACACTCAGGAGGTCAGAATGGACCTTTAAACTGATAGCAAAGGACTTAGATTAAAAGTAACAATAAAATATAAAAAGAATATATAAATGCACAGACAGAGAGATGTTTTAGTTGTTGTCTGATTCATTATTTGTCCAAAATTTGTCGTATCAACTGAGTTTGTATGATCTGAACTGTGAGATTCTGTTCAGTGAGACAACATGCATGTTAAATTGGGAGTCGCGACTCAAAAAGGTTGAGAACTACTGTCCTAAATCACCTGATCAGACAATGTTGGAAAAAATGCATGACAATAGACGATTTTTTAGTCCTGAGTTGAACTTTTTTTCAACATGAGGTGTTCAGGGCACTCCTGCAAAAACACAGGGCTCTTATAGCGGAAAAAATTTGAGACACTCAAATACAAAAAGTAGGGAGCAAAACATTTCACTACCTCATCGAAAAAACAATGACAAAAAGCCTCCCGAAGCACCTAAAAATGCCCTCAGTGTTATCAAGTCGTGGGAATGTTTTTTAGTAGAACCAAGACCAGACATTTTTAGGCAACAAAAATATTACAAGTGACTTTCATAAACAGAAAAAACACTGTGAAACCAACCAAGTTAGCTGCATCCAAACCAATACCCTGCTTTATCGTCTATTTTTCTCTAAATGGGACCATATTTTACAAAACAAACATCATGCTGTAATAAAGAAGACTTGAAACTAGAGATTGAGATCATAAACTAATTTGGAAAATGGGTAACTCTTTACAATAACCATCATTTAGAAATGGTAAATAGATAGTTTATTAATGTTAAATCATCATTTATAAATGGTAAACAGATTAAATTCTAATTAATGGTGTTTATTAATGGACTATTTATTACCGGTTTATAGTTGCACTCATAACATTTCAAACACTATTTTTTTTAGCATTTGCTAATAATTTTCCAAATGATTGTTATAGCTTTAAGAAAATGGTTGTAAAACATCTACAAAGATTAAATATGTAGACTTAATTGCAGTACTTTGTAATTGGTTAATATTTGGTTTATTTCTTTTTGCAGCCAGTGGAGTCGCCCCCTGCTGGCCATTAGAAATAATGCATGTTTAAGGCACGTTTAAGTCATTGACTTCACTTTTCAGGCCAAGAGGTCGCTGCTTGGTGACATCCATCCCTCAGTTTATTAATTCATGAGTGTGTGTATCCAAAACTGCATTATATTTTATTATAGTTTATCCTTTTAATCCCCCTCCAACATAAGAAGTAACAGTGTTGTCAGCCGATTAAGTTCGACTCACAAAGTTCATCTGTGTATCTTTTGTGCATCTCCTTTTCTGGGAGACACAAAATTACCAAAAAAGACACAAAATGACTGAAAAAAAACTAAATTACTTTAAAAAAGACACAAAATGACTGAAAAAAAACACAGAATTACCAAAAAAGACACAAAATTATTTAAAAAAAAGACACAAAATCATTTAAAAAAGACACAATTACCAAAAAAGACACAAAATGACCAAAAAAAAGACACAAAATGACAGAAAAAAAAAATGTACTTAAAAAAGACACAAAATGTCCAAAAAAAGACAGAATTAGAAGTAACAGTGCTATCAGTCGATTAAGTTCGACTCACAAAGTTCATCTGTGTATCTTTTGTGCATCTCCTTTTCTGCGTTCTTGACTAACAAATGTTTCCTGATTAAAATCTGTTTACCGGTTGCCAACTTGTGCATGACTTCCTATCTGCTTGTTATTTCCTGCCATCAGATTTGTGAACCTAGATATTCTTATCAGTTTTAGGCCTACACACGCCACATCCTGCGACTGCAACCTTTGGCTCCAGTTTCTTGCAAGTTATTCAGAAACTTCTACACAAATTAAATGGATCTTAACCCTGTGGAGTCTCCAAAAGCACCAAATCATGACTTCTTCATGACATCCAGACTAGAAAACAAAGCAGCGTGGAGCCCTACTGTAAATTTACCTCTAAAGTTCTGGTTGTAAACTCCATGAGGCCAGTTTCAGTTTGATGATGATATACCAAGTAAAACTGGAGACAAGCTCAAATATATTTAGTATAAAATGATAGAACTGGATGGAACTCTCTTATATGTTAGATTTGCAACCTTTGTTCACATTTGCAGCATTTCAAATTCTTTATTGAGCATGACAGTGTTTTGAAAGTTAAAAAAAAAGATTCAAAATCACATTTTATGTTGTACTAAAGGACTAAAATAGACATAAAATTACCAAAAAAGACACAAAATGACAAAAAAAAGACATAAAATGACAAAAAAAGACACAAAATGACTAAAAAAAGACATAAAATTACTAAAGAAAGACACAAAATGACTAAAAAAGACACAAAATGACCAAAAATGACTAAAATGAAGGGCAAAATCAAAAGTATTCAAAAACAGCCAAAATAGGCTCAGACCCCAGAGGATTAATCATATATTTTTTGAAGACGTTTTTCTGAGCAACTGTCTCAGTTTTATGATGCTGAACGCCATATGGAAGTCCACAGGTCAGCGATGAGATTTCATGAGACACATCATGTCTTTATGGTGTCTGCTTCTCCTCAAACCTCCCACATGGACAGACTCCTTCCAGATCCACACAGACTCATAACTGACAGACGAAGCCTCCCTCCTCCTATATCTCCCTCGGTACCTCTGGTATCTTAATATTTCTGAGGTTTTAATAAACATAATTACAGTTTCACATAAATAAAACTTTAACCCTCTGGAGTCTCCAAAAGCTCCAAATCCAGACTTCTTCATGACATCCAGACTAGAAAACAAAGCAGCGTGGAGCCCTACTGTAAATTTCCCTCTAAAGTTCTGGCTGTAAACTCCATGAGGCCAGTTTCAGTTTGATGATGATATACCAAGTAAAACTGGAGACAAGCTCAAATATATTTAGTATAAAATGATAGAACTGGATGTAACCCTCTAATATGTTATATTTGCAACCTTTGTTGCAACATTTGCAACATTTCACATGTTTTATGTTGGACTAAAGGACTAAAAGAGACACAAAATGACCAAAAAAGACACAAAATGACCAAAAAAGACACAAAATGACCAAAAAAGACACAAAATGACCACAAAAAGACACAAAATGACTAAAAAAAAGACACAAAATGACCAACAAGAGACACAAAATGACTAAAAAATACACAAAAATACACAAAATGACTAAAAAAAAGACACAAATTGACTTCTTCATGACATCCAGACTAGAAAACAAAGCAGCGTGGAGCCCTACTGTAAATTTACCTCTAAAGTTCTGGCTGTAAACTCCATGAGGCCAGTTTCAGTTTGATGATGATATACCAAGTAAAACTGGAGACAAGCTCAAATATATTTAGTATAAAATGATAGAACTGTTATTTCCTGCCGTCAAGATGCAAAGGTGCTTTGCATCTTTATTTGCTCTCTTTTTCTTATAGCTTACTGTTCACCCAATTGACTAATTGTTTAAGCTGTAAACACTTGTACATTTGGAAATGTGGAGATAAGAGCTCAAACAAGCAGTTAACAGAAAAAATACCAACAATAAGTGAAATTTGAATCAGTAATTTAAGTCATTCATAAAGCAGTAAAGATGCTTTTCTGTTTTGTATGATTGTAAATTTAATATAGTCATGGAAAAAAATATTTGACCACCCTTGTTTTCTTCATTTTAATGCCTGGTACAACTAAAGGTACATTTGTTTGGACAAATATAATGATATCAACAAAAATAGCTCATTAGAGTTTAATTTAAGAGCTGAAGAAGAAAGAAAACCATGGAAAACGTCCAGTTATCAGCTCTTAAACTAAAATTTCATGAGCTATTTTTGTTGTTATCATTATATTAATATATTCATATTGAGAAAACAATGGTTAATATTTTTTTCCATGTATATCTGTGGATTTTGGAATCTTTGTTGGACAACAAGCAAACCAAGGACGCCACCTGAAGCTCTGGGTACAAGTAAAATTTACCGATTTACATTTTTAACATATTTGTCAACTGGCCATAAAACTTGCGAGATAAGATCTGATGTTGTTGAAATACCAGGAGCCTCAGTGATATTACTTCCACGTGTGTTTTTCCTGCTGTGGCAAGTCAAAATATTTGCTGTAAAACAAAATCCACACATTTTTGTGGGCTCCATAGCGGGAAGTAAAATCACCCGACTTATCTGTGTTCTGCTTTAAAACAGAAACGCCTCATTGTTGGTGTGTGTTCTTGTACTCTCTTGGCGTGGGCGTAGACCTTTGAAACAGGAACTTTAAGAGTTAAGACCAGGAACCAGGAAGTGCCTTAAGCTGCATTCTACCAAAAATTCCAGCAGGGGGCGCTGACGGCGGCTGCAGAAGCATTTTAGTCCATTCATTTCAATACAAAATGAGAAAACTTCTCACTTGATTTATTACATCAGAAATGTTTTTTAGGACAACACTATGGTCTCAATCGCTAGCAAAAGTTCTTCTTCAAGACAGTTTGATGTCAATAGTTCTAATAATGGCCCCATTTAGAAGAAAATAGAAGATAAAGAATCGTATGATTTGGGGCGGAGCTACCTTTGATTGAAAGGTCACTAACAAGGCGATCCGTCATCAGGAGAGAATAAAAACAATGCGTATCCATGGCAACGTGTCAATAAAGTTATATATATATATATATATATATATATAAATGACGTTAAGCAGTTTGGTCTCATAACTTTGACCTTTGACCCTTTCACTGTATTTTCACTTAATGACAGTTTATTTGAAAGTTTTGTTCATTAAATTTCTTGTTCAGTGTTTGGTTGGACTAACAGACACTCCAAGGAGTCGCTGTTCATTTTTCTGAGGTGAGTAACATACATTTTGTTTTTGTTTTTTGCAAAAAAAACTAACATCCCAGTTAATGCTCCAGTTAATGCTAACATGAATTAGCAGCAGCTTCTCTCAGTCAGGTTGAGGTGTAGAGAGGCTGTAGTCAGTGATCAGATCCCTCTCCTCCTCCACCGTCCAGATATGGTCTGCTCCCCGTATCGGAAACAAGATGGCAACGAGTGAAACGCTGAATTCGTTGCTTGCAACGCTCCACAAACCAACGGGTGACATCATGGTGACGACGTCCATTATTTATACCAGGGCTCTCAAAGTCAAATTACCTGGGGGCCGCTGGAGGCAGTATCAAAATGACCAAAAAATGACACAAAATTATTAAAAAAGACAAAATAACCCCAAAAAAAAGACAAAATAACCAAAAAAAGACACAAAATGACCAAAAAAGGCACAAAATGACCAAAAATACACAGAATTACCAAAAAAGACACAAAGTTATTAAAAAAAGACACAAAATGACCCAAAAAATACACAAAATTACAAAAAAAAAGACACAAAACTATTTAAAAAAGACACAAAATGATCAAAAAAGACACAGAATAACCAAAAAAGACACAAAATTATTAAAAAGACACAAAATGACCAAAAAGACACAGAGTGACCAAAAAAATACACAAAATTACTAAAAAAGACACAAAACTATTTAAAAAAAGACAGAATTACCAAAAAGACCAGAATTCAGGTTAATGTTTCAGGGGTTAAAGGGACCTGGATGCACTTATTGTGAGGTCCTCATAAGTATAGATGGAGCAGAAACATGCGTGTAGGTTTTATTAACGTGCTTCCCTGCTGCTAAAATCATCACTTGTGTCGTTAAGACCTCTGACCCCGCCCACGCCCGCTGGTATGCTGGGAAGGAATGTCTGGAGTAGGGGGAGGTCAGAATGAGGAGCTTTGTTTTGGGCCGCAGTGTTTTGCTCTTTCTCTCGTTCTCTGTGTGTGTTCTTGTTCTTCCTACATAGTGGGGACCAGAACACATTTTTAACCAACAGAGTGAGGACATTTTTGCAAAGTGAGGACATTTAGGCCGGTCCTCACTTCTTTAAAGGTTGTTTTTTTTTGAGATTTCAGACTTTGTTTTAAGGGTTAAAGGTTACATGATAATGATAATTAACTGAAACTGTATTGTGTGGTTACAAAACTAACTAACATTATAGTGAAAATGTCCTTCATTTTCGTCTTTGTTAACTTTTTTCATACATAATGAAGATGGATAAGACAAAGGAAATAAAGGCAAAATTTACTGTGACCTCTTTTAATCTCCCACCCAACAAATACCCCATTACAAAAAACTAAAACTAATAAAAACTAAACTAAAACTGGCAAACTCACTCTGAAAACTCATTAAAACTAACTGAATTTGAAAACAAAAATTCACAACAAAATGAAAACCAAAACTAATGAAAAATTCAAAACTATTAGAACCTCGCAAGGGAATTCACTATTACAATGAGGGTCCTCACAAAGATAGAAGTACAAGTGTGTGTGTGTGTGTGTGTGTGTGTGTGTGTGTGTGTGTGTGTTCTCAGCCATTCGGCCCACACAATTTCCACAGTGAGACAGGTTTTTTTTCTTTCCTCCAGTGTGATCACAACACTACTGGACTACTGGACTTTTGGAACATTTTCTTCACAATATTTAACCTTCAGCATGAGGCACAAACTACTCTTTGCCTTTTGAATAAAATTTTAAAAACATTTCTATTCGTGTGTGTGCTGCAACGTGCTTTTGAGACTTTTGTCCACAAAGTCTGCTCGGTCTGGTAGTTCAGGGAAAGTTTAGTACAAAAACAAGCTTTTCTTCTTTGTTATTGTGTTCTGTCTTTTGACAATTCAGAAGCTTTTGAAATCTGTTGAAAGTTTCTTTTCTTCTTTCTTTTTCAGATTAAGAAAACATCAAAGTAGTTGTTAATAAGAGAACTTGTTATTTGGATCTTTAAATGTTTGCCGAAACTTCTTTATAGATATTTTTTTTATTATTTTTGTTTAATTTGTAAGAATTGTTTTGTCTTTGGGGAATAAAAGTTTCATATTGCATCATTTTCTGAAACAAAACAACAAACAATCAGCTGCAAACCGATGACATAAATCAAATATTTGGTGTTCAACATTAGCAACAATCTTCTCAGTTTTTTTCCTTGACTGTATGTGTGTAGACTTTGATTAAAGTTGCCTGAAATCTGCTCTTTTTTCTGTCTATAGACTTATTTTTACAATTGAAGAATGTAAGAATCACTTTAGGCCCACAACAATGACAAATGACAATGAAAATGTAAACAAAATGTATTTATTTCCATTTGATTGTTTCATCAAAGCTGCAGGGAGCCACTGGAGAGGAGACAACGAGCTGCAGGTTGCTGCTCCTGAGTTAGAGGATTCAACCTTGTATAAGTCTTGTATAAGTTTAGATGAGAAGAAAAATGTAGTTTTGAAATAAAAGCAGATTCAGTATGAATTCAGGAACATGCACGACCAAGATGCACGTGTCAGCAAGTATCTGCAGAGCTGAATAAGATAAATCTATCTGTGATCCTGACCTCTGAGGGGAGAAAGCAGAAGCAAAGTTAACTACAGAAAAAGCAGATTTAATGGTTCGTATTAAAAATGGTACTGAATGCTTCACTCTATGGAGTCTTGGATGACTTTTCATGTCTTTTGTGTCTTTTTTGTGTCTTTTTTGGTCATTTTGTGTCTGTTGTTGTGTCTTTTTTTTTTGTTATTTTGTGTCTTTTTTGTCATTTTGTGTCTTTTTCATGTCTTTTTTGGTCATTTTGTGTCTTTTTTTCTAGTCATTTTGTGTCATTTTTCTAGTCATTTTGTGTCTTTTCTTGTGTCTTTTTTTGTCATTTTGTCTCTTTTTTTGTCATTTTGTCACTTTTTTTGTCATTTTGTCTCTTTTTTCTAATCATTTTGTGTCTTTTTTGGTAATTTTCTGTCTGTTGTTGTGTCTTTTTTGGTCATTTTGTCTCTTTTTTCTAATCATTTTGTGTCTTTTTTGGTAATTTTCTGTCTGTTGTTGTGTCTTTTTTGGTCATTTTGTCTCTTTTTTCTAATCATTTTGTGTCTTTTTTGGTAATTTTCTGTCTGTTGTTGTGTCTTTTTTGGTCATTTTGTCTCTTTGTTTGTAATTTTGTCTCTTTTTTGTCATTTTGTGTATTTTTTCTAGTCATTTTGTGTCTTTTTGTGTCTTTTTTTGGTCTTTTTTGTGTCTTTTTTTGACATCACGAAGAAGTCGTGCTCCGGCGCTTTCGTGGACTCCAGAGGGTTAAAAATGTCTCCTAATGTGGAGAATATCCAGGTGCAAAGAGCCAGCAGCTGCAGACTAAACCTGCAAAAAGGTGGAATGAAAACCTGACAAGCTGCAGAACCTCGTGACAGCGTTCAAATCGCTGGGTTTGGCTTTTTTTATTTTGCCCTCAATTTCCTCAGATCCCCCCTGCTACCCCGCCAAAACATCACCCGACGAGCTGCTGCCGGCGCCGAAAATAGTTCAACCGTTCCCGTCGCTTGAATTGCGTCTTTATAAGTTGCTGGATGTGCTCGCGTGTCTTCAGAACACCCACCTTCCCGTCCCTGCAGCCCCTCGTCACCCAGCTCCCACTGTGATCCATGTGCGGATATGATGGATTTGCAGGGTGCTGATATAGCTGCACGTGCTGCTGTGAGCTGTCCCAGATACAGGCAGAGCGACTGGAGAAACATCCGACTTTCATGGTTTCTGCCATAACAGGCTTTCACCTTTATAGGCGCCGGGGCAGAACCGGCTCGGATGGTTAGAGGAGCGGCTGTTTGATTGGAAAAAATGTTGGTTCCAGAGAGCAACACAAGCTTTTTCTCTTTCTCAGCTGCAAACAACCTGCTGTGTCGGCACATTTAAACCAAGAGAACTGAACACAGAGTGTCAAATATGCAATATAAGATGTTTTTTGTTGTTGGTTTTAACAGCCCAACATATGACGATGTGTTAATGTCACACCAATGTTAATTAGTGTCTAAGTATTCACATTACTTAACCCTTTGGAGTTTGGGGCTCTTTTGTGGGGGGTTTTTTTCATTCTGCCTGTATAAACCACTTAAAAATCTTTACCATGACGTGTTGGTATCATTGTTTTCAAGACAACCTCACCTATATGACCACAAAAAAATACAAAAAACACACATAAAACACCAAAAACACACTCAAAACACACCAAAAACATAAGAAAAATACAAAAAAAACACAAATTACAAAAAACACATAAAAAACACCGAAATGACAAAAAACACACAAAATTAGAAAAATCTCTGCAAAAAAAAGTTAAATCATGTTAATACACTTTTAGGTGTTTTTTTTTACCTAATACCTTTAACCCCCTAAGGGTTGATGCATTAAATTGGACATGGAAACTTCTGGAAGAGCCAAAACTTTAGAGAAAAGCTGACAGCAGGGCTCCATGCTGCTTCGTTTTTACGTTGTGACGTCATGAAGAAGTCGTGCCCCGGTGCTTTCATGGACTCGAGGGGGTTAAGGTCAATTAAATAAATAACAAATAAATAAATAAATACAGACCAGGGAAAGGGGGGTAATATTTCGAGAAAAAAGTCGCAAATTTATGAGATTAAAGTTGCAAATCTGTGAAAAAAAGTCACACAATTATGAGACTAAAAGTGGCAAATCTGTGAGAAAAAAAGTTGCAGTTTTATGAGAAAAATTTCAGAAAAATAGGCTAGTGTCTTGTTTTTCAAGGTACTTCATCACCACATTTCATTTGTTTCTACTCGCAGGATGTTTACCGCTTTTCCAGACAAAACACAAAAATTCAATTTCAATTTTCTGCGACGAACATCCAGGTAGTTGAGGCAGAGCAATCAAGCGCAGAAAACGGACGTGCTGATTGGCCGAAGAGGCGCTATGGCAACCGGGTGGCAACAAATGTTACAAAAGAAAATGGAGGTGCTGATTGGCCGAAGAGGTGTATCTGCCTCAACTACCCGGATGTTTGTCGCAGAAGATTGAAATTGAATTTTGTGAACTGAATTTGAATTGTGAGAAATGAACGTTCATTTCCAAACTAATAAATTCAATTTCAAATTACAAGTTTTTCAATGCAATGATTCAAATTATACAATATAAATTCAAATGATGTGATTCAAATTCAGTTTTTACTGCAATTATTCAAGTTAAGCAATTCAAATTCAAATATAAATATGAATAATTCAGTTTCTGGTGGCACATATTTCAGCCCATACATTTAGCATCTTTTGACAATTTCATAGCTCAAATAAAACATCTGATGGTGTCAACAATATTGCACATCATCAAAATCTTGATTTAGAATATAAACGTCATTTTCACTTCTGGAGCTTCACTGTTTAACTCTTTACTGCAGCGTCACTGATCTCTGTGAATCATCTCTGCCAGAATCTTCTGAAGCTGTCTGTTTTTATTTCTTATCCAACATGGCTGATGTGAGAGTTGCTCATAGTGTCAGATTTAGACAATTATCTTGCAACTCATCAGCCGGTCTGTGTGTCGTTTTAATTTAAGACTAAACAATTTATTTTTACATTATTTTCTTAATCATTCAACAACAACAACAACAACATATAGCATGAGTCAGCAGTGGATGGATCCATGCTGAGTCAGCTTCTGTTGGCCTGTCACTGTGACAGATGTCGTTATCCTACACCTCTTTCTTACGGTCATAATATTGATTTTCGTTTTTTCACCAACATAAACTACATGTGGTGCCGCAAGTAATGCGTTTTTACTCCCTCTGTAAAGGAGGTCATGTTTGTCTATTTGTCTGATTGTCAGCAGGATTACAGAAAAACTACTGGCCTGATTTTCATTAAATTTAGTGGAAGGGTGTAACACAGGACAAGGAAGAACCCATTACATTTTAGAGTGGATCCCAATTTATGGGGCAGATACACAATTTAGTTTTTACTTTGGTTAACATTGACAGATGGGGCATTTTGCCTCATTTGTGGGGTGTCAGAATAATCAGAAAATTAGTCCCCGATTGGGAAAATTCCTGTGAACAAACCCCTTAAATTGAAACAATTTTTGTTTCTTCAAACTGATTTTTATTGCTGTGATCGACACAAGATAAAACTTCCAACAGAGATCTTTGATTTCACTAACTAGTCATTTAATTTACTGGACTGAGCTGCAGCTCTCCAAAGTACCTTGAAACACCACACAAATGTGTGAGACCCCAAAAATGACATAAGTGAATGTGTGTGTGTGTGTGTGTGTGTGTGTGTGCTTTGTTTCTTATACGCCCTACATTATGGGGACCAAGTTTTTAACTAACAAAGTGAGGACAAATTTGAAAGTGGGGATTTTGGTCGTTCCTCTTCAAAACCGTAAAAGGATGTGTAAATACATTTAATAACGGATATGCTGCCCCCGCGACCCGGCCCCGGATAAGCGGAGGAAAATGGATGGATGGATGGAGACACCAAAGTCCAAAGAACGTCTTACAAACCAATAGGACGATTACATGAATGCCCCATTGCCATTGGTGCAGCTTTTTCAGAGTGTGATTCTAGGTATAATATTGATTATTGGGTTATTAGTTTGTTGAACAATTTGAAAATGATTCTATAGCTTTCATAGATAGTTGCAAATGGTGTTTTTTGCAGAGAAATAGGCAAAAAGATGGTCTAAAACTGTATTTTTTGGGATTCTTTTTGTCACCGAGTGCATTAGGCCACGCTGACCTGATTGGCGCGGCCAGTGATGCAACCTAACCTTTCCCTTTCAATCCATTGTGAGTCACATCAGAGACTTATAAAACCATTCCTTCAAAAAAAAAAACTATCTTGGCTCCGTGATAAACCTTGAGTCAACGTGTCCTTCCGCCCACACAGCCTCCACCTGAAGTGACTACAGTGATCTTTCTATTATTGCTCCGCCTGCAGAAAAGAGACGGAGGGAGCGAGATATGAAGAGAGATAGACAAACAGAAAGTGAAAGAGAGCTGCAGTAAAAGAGGAGCGGCGGTTGACAAAAGGCGATCTCTCAGCGGCTGTGAATCATCCGCGCTGTCTCCACCGAGCCCACGCAGCCAACTCAAGAGGAGTATAAATAGTCGTTATCATTTAAAAGCCGTTTTTTAAAATGACAAAATGAGAGAAACAAGGCGAGCGAACATCTCGTGCCTGCCCACGCTCTCAGACCTGCTATCAGGCCCATTTAACTGATGCTGGTTTTGTTTTTCACACTCTGTTGTCTGCCGGCCTCCGTCTCTCATTTACACTTTTATCTTTGTGTCAGCTGTGTCCAACACCTGTCTGCTGTCAGTCTGATGCAGGAACACATCAACACACTCACTCACTGATCAAACACGAGACATTTAACAGTTTTCTGTTCTCTACTTTGACAGTGTGGATGGTGTTAATGTTTTCGCTTGAATGAAAGATTTCATGGTGTTCTGCAGGATGATTATTCAGTTTCCCATGCTGTATTACATTACATTACATTACATGGCATTTAGCTGACGCTTTTGTCCAAAGCGACTTACAATAAGTGCATTAAACCTGAGGGTGCTAACTACTCTGCAAAAAAGCCAACTTGTATTTTTTGGCCTAAAACAGTGGTTTAAGTTGACAAAATAAACAGCACAACAAAGGAAGCCAGTTGTCTGCTCAAAAACAAGTTTGAGTTGTTGTTACTTATATCTTTAAGTTGGGGTTCAAAACAAGGGACAATAGTTCTGCTAACTCTTATTTCTTTGTTGTGATATGCAGGAAAGCGGTGAAATTCGGTCATTATCGAAAGCTAGCGGCTAACTGATGCTAGCGGCTAACTGATGCTAGCGGCTAACTGATGCTAGCGCTAACTGTTGCTAGCGGCGCTGCTTGTTACAGCTACAAGAGCAGCCATTAACGTATCAATGCTAACTCAAAATTGTGGTCGCAACATTAGCTGACATTTCATAGCGGCGTTACAATCGTGCCAATTCAGCACATTGCAGAATTTAGCAGAAGTAAGGATTAAAAGTTATTACAATGTAAAATTATAAGTTAGTAAGTTACAGTTGAGTTGACAACAATCTGATTTGAGTTGAGCAAACTCAAAAATAAAACTTAAAATATTTAGTTTAATTGTCCAACTTAAAATTGAATTGAAGTTTGTTGCCTTGAAATTTTGAGTTCACTCAACTTTTCTTTTTTTGCAGTGTGGACTTAGACCACAGGAATCAAGTAAGTACAGAACTTCAAGAGCCAACTGTAATCGCTACAGGAGTGCTTTACGTTAAAGAAAAAAATTAGAAGAGCATTTTAAAAAAAAAAATTATTAGGTGACCATGACTTAACCGAGGTATTGTTGGAAGAGATAGGTCTTCAGCCTGCTGTGGAAGATGTCCAGGCTGTCTGAGGTCCTGATGTCGGTGAGGAGCTCCTTCCACCATTTGGGTGCCAGGACAGAGAAAAGTCTGGAGGAGGTTTTGAGGCGAGTTGACCCACACAGGGTGGGAGTCGCCAGCTGTTTGGCCGATGCAGAGCGGAGAGGACGGGCAGGGGTGTAGGTTTTTAGGTTTTAGACGGATTACCGCATGGGCAAAGTCGGCGTGTGCCCAGGGCCCTAGAGAAAATAGGGGCCCTTGGCCTTCAGATTTTTTTTTTTTTTTTGGTACAATTTTAAATTATATTGGAATGAATGTGGCTTTGAAAATGTAGCATGATAATAAAATCAATTAAATGCTTTATAAATTACAAGATTCAATCAGTAATGCGTGATGACACAATATGCTGGTCGCTGGGGTCAAAGGTGAAAAAAAGTGCGTTTTTAAAATGGAGACTTGGGCGCTCAGTGGATCAGCTAAACGAAAACAGAGGAAAGAAAAAGCTGAAACGGCTGAAACCACACTATGTAACTGGCCGTAGAGGCCAAACTGGTCTGAGAGTTGGACTGTGATTACTTTATCAAGGACTTTTCCTCGAAGAAAGCCAGGACAGAGCCGGTGGTTTAGGTGAGTAGTTTCTAGGACTGTAGCCGGTATCTGGTCGGACCGTCTGTCTGAACACATTAGCGCGATTTAGTGCATTTTTTTATTACCATGACAACATGACTCCTCCATGGCATGGGCCTGTATTTGTGTGTGTAAGTGCGTCTGTGTGCACCGGCCAGCGCACACAGACGTTTCGTTTTTTAAAATAGGTGGTTACCTATATTTTAATTAATACTGCAAGGGCTGGCTATTTGAGCTTTCTGTCTCTCCCATAATCATCCTGTACGTGGCAGGTGCCAAACAAAACAGACCTAAAATGACAGTTATTTTGTGTGGTTGTGTGTTGCCTGGTGTTATGTGCGTAATGGGAAGAGCGCCTTTGCGCGCACACTGTTTGCGTGTGTAGGCAGGGGCCCGTGGCGAGTTTGTGTCCAGGGCCCGTGGTCATGATAATCCGTCTATGGCTGTAACTATGTATTGCTTTACAAACTAGAAATGCTTGAACACACTATATGAGAGTGGTATAAACCTTCTTATCTCACTCTAGAAAGGATATTACCAGGTGTTATCAGTTATTTCTGGTTACTTTTGCACTATGTGCCGTAATTTGTGGTACTGACACACAACTTCTTCTTCCATTTATGTTGGAAAATGCATATCTATTGCATTGGAATTAAAGTTAATATTCTAAAATACAACATTTAACATGACTTTCTGTCTTCTGTCTGAATACAAATACAGATTTTTTGTTTGCCATCTTTGTTCATGTTTATAATTATATTAAGATGATTTGTGTGATGAACTCTAAAGTTCTGGCTGTAAACTCCATGAGGCCAGTTTCAGTTTGATGATGATATACCAAGTAAAACTGGAGACAAGCTCAAATATATTAAATATAAAATGATAGAACTGGATGTAACCCTCTTATATGTTATATTTGCAACCTTTGTTAACATTTGCAACATTTAAAATTCTTTATTGAGCATGATTGTGTTTTGAAAGTTAAAAAAAACATTTTATGTTGGACAAAAGGACTAAAAAAAGACACAAAATGACCAAAAATGACAAAAAAAAGACACAAAATGACTAAAAAAAGACACAAAAAGACACAAAATGACTAAAGAAAGACACAAGAGACACAAAATGACAAAAAAAAGACAAAATAATTTTAAAAGACACAAAATGACAAAAAAAAGACACAAAATGACTAAAGAAAGACACAAAATGACACAAAATGACAAAAAACAACAACACAAAATGACTTAAAAAGACACAAAATGACCAAAAAAAGACACAAAATGAGAAGTCAAAATGACCAAAAATGACTAAAAAAATACACAACAAAAGGTGTTTAAGTGGTGTATACAGGCAGGATGAAAAGGATTCAAAAATCAGGCTCCTTGTGGTGTGACTCGGTGCTGCTGACTTCCTCTGACTGTGTGTGTTCTCACCGTGTGTTGACTTCATACATCCGCACTTTTCTTCCCAGTCTGCCGTCCCTATATTAGCGAAACTATAATAATATCCTTGTCAAGTGCTCCCTCCTGTTCCTCGCTGGTGCGGCTGTGTTGTTTCCCGTCATCAGTGTCCGCCCACGGCGGCTTGTTGGCACGTCGAGGAACAGGAAGTGGAAGTGGGTGATTAAGGCAGATCCAGGCCTGCCTGCCTGCCCAGTGGATCCAGCCCAGGTATGAGTAATGCTGCTGACACAACTGTGCCACTTCAGCCATGGAACAGGGGAAAGAGAGCTAATAAGGGAGACAGTGGGAGGAAACAGCACTTCATCACTTCAGCATCCCGGCACACTTCACCAACTACTGGCTGATAAACAGAATACTTCACAGCATTGTTGACATCTACCAGAATAGACTCAGTATGTAACTCATACATGATGCTGCTGAGCATGGAGCCATTTCAAAACTGGGCTCAATAATTATTCTTTATTTTTAAAGCTGGAAACATGACAATTCTTATGTATGTATGTATGTACAATATTTTTTCAAAAATATTCATGGCACCTGGAAAAGTGTTTATATATAAATTCCTATTTGTTCTTTTTTTAAATATTTTTTTGATTATCCAAAAAATTCAATTTTTTTCCCATTTTTTTTCCATTTATGTCATTATAACCATATTTAAAATATATATATAAAAATAGGAATATAGACGGACTCCACAGTTGAAATTGCACCATTACATATACATTATATATATATATTTATTTAATTATGTATTTATTTTTATTGAACCGTTTATTTAAGTGAACATAAATACTGTATAACAACAAGAGTACCTTTTTTTGTAATTTACTTTTTATTGCTTTTTAACAGTACAACAATAAGACCAACATACATGAATGTGAACAATAACAGGAACATAACAACATAACATGAGATAAAAAATAAAAATAAAATAAAAAACAGAAATCACAACCACAGAAAAACAATTACTCATCAAAAACTACTTTCAAAAAATAAAGTAATCCAAACATAAAAATAATTACATATATCTACATATTTAACATAACAGGTTTAACATAATAAATAAATATAATTATAATAATTAATCTCCACTGATCCTCCAATTATCAGTCTCGCACAAGCCTCATGTAGGGACTCCATAGTTTGTATTTGTCATTTTTTTATAAGTGTCACAACTCTTTCCTTTGCTCAAGATATTCAGTTCTTCACAATGAAACATTTACCTTTAATTTTCACTCCCTTTTCCTTAAAAATGATTCACACTAAAAGTGCAGACTGTGTTTTCAGGGAAGCTTCATCAAAGTTGCCAGATTCACTTTATTCTTTTCATGAGCATCAGTGTTTAATTATTGTTTATTATCTTCTGGATTTGATTCTCCCGTCTTCACAGCTCAGGAATAAACAGTCCAAGATTTAATTTGTACCATCGTGATGATGAACTTTAACAGATTACATAACTTGAAAAAAAACGTTTGAAGACTCTGAGGATTTTAATCTAATTTGTGGGCTTAATTATTGTTTAGTTGTGTGTTATTTTTATTGCATTGGCTGTTCGGCCAAATATAAACCAAAAAACTACAGAAAAATGCAGCTGCTCTCCGCTCTGCTCTGTGTAAACAGCCTGTCCTCTCCTCTCAGATCTGTGTAAACAGCCTCTCCTGTCCTCTCCTCTCAGATCTGTGTAAACAGCCTCTCCTGTCCTCTCCTCTCAGCTCTGTGTAAACAGATTCTCAGTGAATATTTGTCACGTGACCATTGGTCTCAGCAGAACCAATCATATCTTCTCAGTGTCTCTGAGGAGCAGAATTTAATTTTAATTCTAACAGGATCTGGTTAGTGCAAACGCTTTATTTGAATGACACATGGAGAATAAAGTGATTTTGACAGAAATATCAACATTTTAAGCTTTGTTTTGGGTTCTTTTCTAACAGACACTTTGGTAACCTATGATCTGTTCAAGGACTGTCGGAAAGTTTCAACAATAATGCCTGTTTTTACAGTTTCTTTCTACAATAAATTATTTATTTTTGGTGATATTTTAAAGAAAACATACGTTTCAGAGGGTTAAACTTCTATCTTCTCCCCTCATCAATATCTCTCAATGCTTCACTGCTATCGTGATTTTTATAATCCTCATCCAGAGAAAAAGAGGTAAATATAGACACCCCTGTACTTCTGTTTTTTGTGTGTCCTCTTTGAATCATCGTTCATCTCCGTCGTCAAGCCAACAGCAGTGAGATAAATAAATACACACACATCATATTGGACCATTAGTCGGCGGAGGCTTAAAATGGAAAATAAAAAGACAGTACGGACAAACAGAAGCCGTCCTTGGTCTGAATGAACCTTTACTCTGTGCTCTGAATGGGAGGAATGGTGTGAATGGAAGCTGTTAGCAGCTCGTCATGTTCAGAAACAGATTTCTGGGCTGGATGTAGGTCAGCTGTACTTCTTTTTGCTCTGTACGGAGCTGCTGACTCCTTCTCCTCTGGAAGAACTTTAAAATAACTTAGAAACAGACTCTTAACTCTTAAAATATACAGTGTTTATACACCCAAACATGTTGGGCTACATCACTTCTACTTTTCCCAGCAGATTCTCTTTTCCATTCATTTTTAAGTCTTGATTTTTATTCAAGACTGAACAGAAACCAGTGACATCACGGTAATAATCGAACATGATATCCAGGAATATAAATACAATTACACCATGGCAACAAATCATAAGTTTGTTTTTTTATAATAGAAATAATCAGACTGGATTTCTGGATTTTCTGTATATGTATATATACACAGAAATATATATATATATATATATATATATTATATATATATATATATTTCTATACACAGAAAAGAAAATTGTATATATATAATTTTCTTTTCTGTGTAATGGTGCAATTTCAACTGTTGAGTCTGTCTATATTCCTATTTATATATATATTTCTTTAAGACGGTTATAATGACATAAATCATGAAAAAAAGAGAAAAAAAATGGAATTTTTCTGATAATTAAAAAAATATTAAAAAAAAAAAGAACAAATAGGAATTTATATATAAACACTTTTTTAAGTGCCATGAATACTTTGAAAAAATATTGTACATATTGAAGAATTGTCATGTTTCCAGTCTTTTAAAAATAAAAATAAAATAAAAAAATAAATCCAAAAAAGGGGTATTTCTGTGATAAATATATATTTTTGAATTGGAATAAAATTGAAATGATACAAAAAACATTTTTCCCAAGTGCTCACAAGTGCCATGAATATTAATATTAATATTAACCCATAATATTTCTTCTGGTTTATATTGCTCGTTTACTATTTATTGTTATTTTATTGATGCTTCTTTCTATTTTTGCTGCTGTAACACTGAAAATTACCCTGTTGTTGTTGACTAATAAATAAATAAAACTATCTATTGCATGATCCCTCTTGCTTACCCTGAAGTTTTTTCTCACCTTTTTCCCATTTAAGTTTATTTTTGTGGGGCTTTTTTTCTCAGGATAGAAGGTGTCTTATCTTGTGCAGATTGTAAATTGGACAAATGTGTGATTTGGAAAGATATATAATAGAATTATAAAATCATGTATGGGACAATACTTGCTCACACAGGACTTAAACAGTTAAGAGAAAGCACCGGATCACCGGTCGCTTCTGTGTTCTTCACACTTAAAGAAAAACTTGAGAGTTTTAACAGCTACTGAGGCACTCAGAGCTTCCTTCCTCTTCATTCTGTCTAAAAATAACAAAGGCAAGGATATTAATTCCTTATATGGCTTTATCCCGGTTTATATCCCTTCTTCACACTGTGTAAATAAGTGTCAGCTTATTTATTTAATACATTTATTTATCTGTCTCTGTGGTTTCCCTTAAAAGACTTTTCTTCCAGTTATTGCACAAGAACACAAGACAAAAAAGTGATTTAATGAATCAATTAGCCGTTTATTCTTCAGCGAAACACCTCTCACTTGTTACTTTTTCCATATATATATTTTTAAAGGCTTGGAGCGTATAAACACAGCAGCCATCCTTCTTTCAGAGCAGAAGATGAAGTCCATTAAGGAACAGCGGGGGCCACACCGGAAGGCAGAGCGCTGGCACCTGATGAAGGCTGCAGGCTCAGGAGCCGACAGAGCCTTGTAAATATTTTAGTGTGTCTAATGTAATGTTTTCCCTGGTTGCTGCTGCTCCACGCTCAGCTTTACTCCTCACCTCATTTCAAAATGTCTGATTATTGATTCCTGCAGGAGGAAGGTCAGAGGTCAGGGTCACGGTGCACAAAAGAACTGCTGGAGCTGCTCACAGGTTCAGTGTCGGCTCAAAGACTTGACAGCAGGTGAAAGATCATCAACACAAGACACTTTAAAAGGTTATTACACCATTACATGTCATTTAGCTTTAACACCAAGTTAAACACATTACCCCCGCGGCCCGTCCTGGTGCGTCACGTGAGCGTCACGTCTTCGCGTGTTATACACTGCAAATATAGTCAGTCAGTGTGTTTACTTGCACAGTTTAGTCGAGCTAAGCTTAAAAATTGATTTTGCCGTCTAATAGGACTTCTGTCCTTGTCTCAATTTACATGCAACTGAGAAAATCGAATAACTGGCGGGAACGTGTCCTCCTCCTTAACACTGGGTGGCGGTATGCGTCGTTTCAGCAGGTTAATACGGCCGCCTTTCTAGTTGACCTCAGTTTGAAACTTGTGACCAGCTAATGTGACCAGCTAATGTGACCGGCTAATGCGATCGGCTAATGTGACTGGCTTCATATGACCGGTTAATATGACGGGCTAATGCGACTGGCTAATGCGACCGGTGGCGGCTAATGTGACCAGCTAATGCGACCGGCTTTCTTAGATATGTCTTAATCCGAGTTGGAGTTTACATGCACTTCAGTTGTCCAGTTACAGTCAGATTAAGGCAATTATTCATTTTTTTCAAGTCTCATGTAAACATACTGAATGTATCAACCTCCACCAGCTCCGTAGTGCTCAGACGCGTCCTGGACGTTTGATATTTGCCTACTTTCTTTTGTTTGTTTTGCTTTTCATTTATTGAAGCACATGAGTCTGCGCCTGTCGTAATAAATGTGCTAAGTGCTAAATGTCTTCAAAGCCTGGAGCTCTTCCTAACTTGGGTTGCTGTTATCTGATTTCATTCAAATGCACCAATTTATTTGATTGGATGTCTTTAAGCCAATCACAATGTTCCACGTCATCTAAAGTGGACGAGTAGAGTTACACCCTCTTTTCACAAGCATGGCCGACCATGAAGCAAAAAGAAGTGTAAGGAACATTTTAATCCATAATTCATGTTGTTTAAGTATATAATCCGTGTTAAAATTGTTTAATGTAAACATGAGTTGTTAGATAACTTACATGTGTCAAAATATCATGAAAAATCTGTAGCTTTCACTCAGGATTTCTGAGAAACTATTTGTCCATTGGAATCGGCAGATAAAGGGAAATACTGTTTTGAGTTATTCTATAGATTATACAATCAGTAATCAATGATGCAACCAATTTATAATCAATGACTTTTCAACATGATTTAAATTTAAAAAAATAGCAAGTATATCTGCACTGTGTTGCCTCCCTCCCTTTTATCATTAATATGAGTTATTTAAATCAATTAGCTCATGTTTTTGTTGGGGAAAAATAGGTATTTTAAGACGATTTATTGTCATTTTTTACTATTCTCGCATTTCTCTATCATTTGGAATGGACATAATATTATCACATAAGGAAATATTTTAATCAAAATCTTCATAAACTAACATAAAAGACGATCCTCTCTCAGTCCTCAAACTCTCATCTTCGTTCCTGTTTCCTTCTCGGTTTTGATCTCATCTTTTGTCTGCATTATGAAAGAGAACTACTGAAGCACCAGAAACTCACAGCGAGTACTTTAGATGAAACCAATCAAGAGAAAGTTTATGTTCAATGAATGAAAAGACTTTTATTTTTCATTGTATAGACCAGAGGATGAACTTCATCTAGGAACCTTGAATTGAATATTTGCATGTACAGTGTGATTTACTGTAGATATATTAAGTTTAGTGTCGTATTGTCACATCTCTAGACCTTTATGAATGTTTATTTTTACACCTACATAAACCCATAAGAACCCAGACCTATTTATCCTTAAGGGAAAATTATGGGGGATATACCACAGACCAAGTTGACCACATAGAACACATTTATTATGTTAAAAAAAAATCCTACCACTAAATGCCAAAGATCTGTGATGTGACATATACGATACATTGGGCGTTTATGGTATTTATGTTTATGATATTTCTTATTTTAAAATAAAAAAACTAGACACATTTTCTGCTTACAGAAACACAAATTTGCCTTTTGCTTTGGCAAATTTATCATTTTTCTTTGGCACAACATTTATCAGAATTGTGACATTTATAGTGCAGTTTTGTTTTTAAGTAACAAAATAAGAATAAATCAATAATAAATAAAAACAAATAACCATTTGCCTTTTTGTTCTCATCTCCATAACATATATAAAAATTGTGACTTTAATTTGTTCAGAAAAAAATATGGTCAGAACAAGTTAAATGCAATACCGGGCACTCTATTAACAGATTAGAATTGTTAAATGGGTTTAAACTTAGCCTCGTAACAAAAAATAAGCTTTTTGAAATTAGCTATTTTTTTACATTTCTGTTTCCAGTCACTTCTTGTCAAAGTCACATGACCACCACAGCAGGGTGTTGAGTATACGTCACTGAGGGATTTAATGAGTTAAGGTGAAGCATAAAGCTGAATATGGGAGATTCTAGAAGATTTAACCCTATAAAGCCGGAACCGTGAAATAATTGCCAGAAAATTCTAAATTTTCAATACTGGAGTGTTTGTTGAACTGGCTAACATTTTTTTGAATTCAATATCAATTTTCATATATGAATTTAATTTGGATCATATTTGATACATCAGGTCTTTTTGTGCAATTTTTTGCTCACAATTTGCTTTTCTTGAACTCACATAATCATATAAAACCTAATATTTTTAAACAAATAAAACTTTGACTTTCCTTTTAACATTTTCCTCAAACATACAAAATATTTTTTTCCATATAAAACAACATCATACATCTGCTGATATGAAGTTTTCACGCAGCAATGACAGATCCACCAGTGGAACCAGCAAATCATTTTTGTTACATCTGGTATTTTTGTGAAATTTGTTGTTTTGTCTCAGTTTTTTTAATCATCAATTCATGTATTCATCAGGTTTTTCAGGAAAAAAAAATATCACACTGATGATGTAGAGGTCTCAAAAACTTATGTATCAAATATGATACACTTGGCTTTATAGGGTTAAGATTTAAGTGTTTGTTATAGGGTGTCACCATAGGTTCTTATGGGTTAACTTAAAGGTTTGGTATACATGGTGCATGTGCGTGAGGATGCACATGTCTGATGTGCACGTACACGGTGATACGATACACCGTCCTCCCAGACGTGTCACACTATCTGCTGATCTGGCCGTGAAAAGTAAAAAGATCTGCTGCAAAGTGCCAACAAAGGCAGAGAAGAGGCTAGTTAACAAACGATGTAAACAATGCTGGATTTTCAATACCTTAAAGGTTCTATAAACAAGATTTTTAACACTAATAAAGCAGCAAACAACAGTTTATTTAAGATTAGATAAACCTTTATTAGTCCCATGATGGATAGCAGAAAAAAGGTTCAGTTTGGGTAGTGTAAAAAATTGCATAAATATAAAATAAATATAAATAAACAAGGGGGAAAATATAAATGCATAAAAAATATCAAAAAAAAAAAAGATGTAAACAAGGTGTAGTGAACGTTATTGCACAAGGTTGAAATTATGAGATAATAATATTAATAATAATAATAATGCACCAGAGTGGAGAAATATTGCACAAGAAATGTATCTACAGTAATGTTAAATAAAAAATATTAAACCATTGTTTTCTTCAATTTCTTGTTCATTTTAATGACTGGTACAACTAAAGGTACATTTGTTTGGACAAATATAATGATAACAACAAAAATAGCTGATAAGAGTTTAATTTAAGAGCCATTTTCCCTGTTTTTTTTTTTGTTTGTTTTTTGATAATGATTTTGGTTATTATCAAGAAAACCATGGAAAATGTCTAGATATCAGCTCTTAAATTAAACTCTTATCAGCTATTTTTGTTGTTATCATCATATTTGTCCAAACAAATGTACATTTAGTTGTACCAGGCATTAAAATGAACAAGAAATTGAAGTAAACTCCATGAAGAAATATGAAAACAAGATGTATTTTGTTATTGCACGAGGTTGAAAATGAACATTTTGCACAGTAGTAGAAAGGAGAAATATTGCACAAGAAATTAATATATATATTTAGAAGTTTTAGCCAACCGTGTGTGCATGTTTTTGCAACCTTTTAAAATCTTTGCATGTGTTTTTTTGAAACATAAAGCATGCAAACATGACTTTTGTCTCCGCATGGCGCCTCCAGAAACATTCCTGTGCTGAATCTACATCAGCCAGACTTGCTGGCTCCAGAACTTCAACAGAGATGAAGCTTCGCCACCTCTGACCCACCGGCTCTCTTTGTAACTGGGGCGAAGGCTGAGCTGAGCCTGGACACCGAGCCCGCGGGCCTCCGTCTGTCCCACTGACACTTAGGTGAAAGGTAAGAAGAGGAAACGTCCTGAAATCAATATCCTCTTTGTGTCGAAGGCTCACCTCCTCCACCGGAATCCAGACATGTTAAACCTCCGAGCAAAGAGGGACTTAAGCAGATTTAGCAAACTGCTGCTATAATATGCTGACGGAAACGGGCTGCTGGTAACACGAGCTCGCTAAAAACATAAAGAAGCATGTTCATGTAAATGAATGCACTGAATTTATGTTTCCTTAAGACATAGAGAGCTCGGCGTGAACTGTGAGTTCAGATTTAGTTCAACTTGAATTAGTGTTGGACAAGAAAAGAGGCTGCAGGCCTGTAAGGATAATATCATGACACAGGTGGCTTTTTTTCATTGAAGTTTCTAATTCAAAAAGTATGTTTTTTTTGTTTTGTTTAGATCACCAAAAATACACCGTTTATCATAGAAAGAAACTGTAAAAACGGGCATTTTCAATAGAATTTGAACTTTCCAACAGTCCTTGAACAGATCATTGGTTGTGAAAGTTTCCATTACAAAAAGTGACCAAAACTTGTCTTAAAATGTTGATATTTGTGTCAGAATCTCTTTATTCTACATGTGTTATTTTAAATAAAGCGTTTGCACTAACCAGATCCTGTTAAAAACATTAAATTCTGCTCCTCAGAGACACTGAAGACATGATTGATTCTGCTGAGACCAACGGTCACGAGACAAATATTCACTGAAAATCTGTTTACACAGAGCTGAGAGGAGAGGACAGGAGAGGCTGTTTACACAGAGCTGAGGGGAGAGGACAGGAGAGGCTGGAAACATGATAATACTTCAATATGTACAAGAGACTCAATTATTTTATTCCCAATATTCAAAACATTTGTGGGCACTTTGAAAAGTGTTTTATTAGAGAAATTCAACAGGGTTTTTTTTTCTTTATTTAAAAAAAAAAGACTTCTGTCATTCTAACTGTGTTATTCTGCACAAAGACATGTTTGAGTTGTTCCCACTTCTAGCCATGATTTTTCTGATTCCATAGAGCTGCAGGACTTATATATTTTATATCTATTTAATATATTGCAGTGAAATACAAGGACACAGTGAGTAAAATGTAAAAAGAGCAACAACAAAAAAGCCCTGAAACAGCTTGTTGGGGTTCAGAGGAGTAAAGCATTGTTTAAAAAAAGAATTTATAAGTTGTAAAAGGCATTTTCAAATGTAAAACCTTTTATATTAGTCATATTTATTTTATATGAATTAGTTAGTTTAATTTTTTTTGACCTAGTTCAAATGGATTATTACTGACTTTAAGCTATTAATAAAGGGTTTAAGCCACTAATTAAGCCATCAGTTACCACATATAAACCCCTCATAGTTTGCATTATTCAAAGTGGTATCCATCTGTTTATCCGTCCTCGGTATCTAAGACACTGAGAAAACTGAGTCGGATGTCTTCTCAGACCTGTAACAGCCATATGAAATATAATAAATATTCATTGAAATAGAAGTAGGTGAGTTTGAGCTATCTGTCACAGCAGCTCAGACATCATATGTTGGTTGAGTCGACTTATTTGTGAAAGTGACCTCCACCTCCACCTCCACCTGCAGGTAACTCTGCCTGTAGAGTTTTCTCAATAAAACACGTCATGTGGTGGAATCGTGGGAGGAAAATTGCAAACACAGAAGGAAATCCATGACAACTGACAATGAAATAAACCATAATTTAGCTTGATACTGGTAGGTGTGTGTGTGTGTGTGTGTGTGTGTGTGTGTGTGTGTGTGTGTGTGTGTGTGTGTGTGTGTGTTCATACTTGCTCATAATTGCCGCGGTGATTACCATGAAACCGTAGAAGGCTGGTTTGTGCATTACTTCCTTCCTTCTCTGTTCCTGGAGACCAACACTAATGACTAACATTACCTGACTAAATTACACACACACACACACACACACACGTACACACACACACAAATTGTGGACACATAATCATAGACACACTGGAAGTTCACGTAACCTACAAATATGAAAGTACATGCATAGTATAGCATTCTTAATATATAAGGTTAATTATGTCTCATAAGTTCTTGCAGCAATTTGGGGTTTATACCATCAGTTAACCCTCTGGGGTCTGAGCCGTTTTTGGCCGTTTTTGAATACTTTTGATTTTGCCCTTCATGTACCACATAA